>NW_023413418.1:0-12510 GCF_903995425.1 Onychomys torridus
AGTCGAGAGGAGATAATAATGGAGAAAAGGAAGCATCTTCAACAAATGGTTCTTACATAACTGGATGTCAACATGCAGATGAATGAAAATAGATCGTATCTATCACCTTGCACAAAATTTACATCCAAGAGGATCAAAGATCTCAACATAAATCTAGTTACACTGAACCTGATAGAAGAGAAAGTGGGGAATATCCTTGAATGCAATGGTGCAGCAGAAAATTTCCATAATAGAACACCAGTAGCTCAGACACTAAGATCAACAGTTAATAAATGGGACCTCATGAAATTGAAAAGCTCTGTCTGGCAAAAGGCAGCTTACAGAATGGGAAAAGATCCTCAACAATCCCACATCTGACAGAAAGCTGATCTCCAAAATATATAAAGAACTCAAAACCTGACCCTACAAAACCAAACAATTCCATTTAAAAATGGGGTAGTGATCTAAACAGAGAATTCTCAATCGAATAATCTCAAATGGCAGAGAAATATTTAAACAAATGCTCATCATTCTTAGCCATCATGGGTATGTGCCTCGTAAATTTGTGTTATCCAGGCAGTTAAAACGTGGAGGAAAATCTCGCTTAAGAATTGCTTTGATCTGTTATTTCTTATGTAGGTACTGGGTAAATTTACTCTTAAAAGTACTGATAGTAATCAGAAAACTTCTCAAGAAGCTCAAATACAATGCTTTTAGTAAGCTCAGACCACACAGCCCTATTCTTGGTCAGTTACACACCACATACACACACACACACACACACACACAGAGAGAGAGAGAGAGAGAGAGAGAGAGAGAGAGAGAGAGAGAGAGAGAGAGAGAGAGATGAGGAGAAGTACTAAACAGAAGAACTGAACAGATGTTAGCAATATATTATACTTAATTGTGCTTGAATCACAAACTACTTTACTGTCTGTGTGAGTCTGCTACTTTAAGCTCACAGACCCCAGCTTCAGCCCTTGGGATAATTAATGATGACATTTTTCCTATACCATGTTGCTAATGCCATCAGTGCCTGTGATGTTTCTCTAAGATAAATGACTTAGCCAATTGCAGATAAAAGTGTTCTCCATCAGAAGCAGCCTGTGACACTGTAATAGAGAACAAGCTCAACATGATTTTATGAATGGTAAAAATTCCCTCCTCAGAACATAATGGTGAATGTCATTGTTAGTATTGATTTCTATCCATAAGAGAGGAACAATGTCAACAATATTGATCCTTTTAGTCACATCTGTTGAGGATAAAAGAGTATCTACTTCCTGCCAAAACTGAATGTGATGCAACATCATGGTTTAGATTTTAAGTTTTCTTTGGCACCTTAGACATTGTTTTTAGGCAGAGGTAAAAGGAAATGTTGATGATTTGTGGCTGGTGCAATCAGCCAAGGTTGACATTCAATGTCACTTAGAACTGAAATTTAGGGTTACAAATATATAAAGCAACAGCCTTGGACTGGAATGACTATCATTATTTCTGTTCATATACAAGAGGATAAAAGTTAGTTCTCAGGAATTAAATGGCTTAAATGTGTCTGAAAACAACAACAACAACAACAACAAAACAAGTAATAAAATTAAACGTTTTGTATTTATAATGCACATGAGTAAGATTGTATCAACTATGATTATTAAAGCACAGAAGGGAGAATCCTGCACTGTTGTAACAAATCAATGTGGTCTTGTTTTCTTTCTTTCTTTTCTCCTTTTTCTTTGTTTTTAAACTTTATCACTGAGGAACTTAATAGGAAAAAGAAAATTCACATGGGAAAATCATATTTTTCCCCAGGAGTGCAGGGCATTTTCAAAAGATGGTAGTGAGAAAGAGGAGGGACTGTAAGAGCGTGAATTGTTGAGACCAAGATTGGAAAAGCACAGGGACAAATAGCCAAACTAATGGAAACACATGAATTATGAACCAAAGGCTGTGGAGCCCCCAACAGGATCAGGACCTCTGGATAAGTGAGACAATTGAATAGCTTGATCTGTTTGGGAGGCTCCCAGATTGTGGGACCAGGACCTGTCCTTGGTGCATGAGCTGGCTGTTTGGAACCTTGGGCTTACACAGGGACACTTTGCTCAGCCTGGAAGGAGGGGACTGCACCTGCCTGTACTGAATCCACCAGGTTGTATTGAATCCCCAGGGGAGTCTTGGCCCTGGAGGAGATGGGAATGGAGGGGAGGGGATGGGGAGAAGGTGGGAGCGGGGGGGGGAAGGGGGAGGACAGGGGAACCCATGGCTGATGTAAAATTAAAACACAAATATAATAATAAAAAAGGTCATTTGTAAGTATTCACCAGCCTCCTGTAAGTTGAAGGAATGATAGCAACGATTAAGTGAAGATATTTATCATTACAAGATTCCTTTAAAGTCACAAATGCCTGAAAACTTCAGGAAAAGAATCCCACATTTGACAGCAAGTTTTTCTTTCTTTATGGGGTCTAGGAGGAGCCTATGTAGGATATCCCCTTTGTAGGGTAACTCCAATTAAAAGAGAGAGAGAGAGAGAGAGAGAGAGAGAGAGAGAGAGAGAGAGAGAGAGAATGTGTGTGTGTGTGTGTGTGTGTGTGTGTAGCTTATAAAAGTTTCCTTATGGCTTTTACAGAAAGTCTTATTATTAGTTATCCTTCCCCCAACCCTCTTCTCTGTCCTACCCCACCAATCCACCTTTCTAGTTAATTCTCCCTCCCCAGTTATTCCACCTTCCCAATTAATATCACCTCCAAACAATACAGTCATTGTCATTGCTTTTGGCTGACCACAGAACTTGTTGTTAAGATCCTGTTGCTGAGGATGTCACACTCTTTGGCCACAGGATATAGAGAAATCAAGCTGGTACTATCTCGGAGGCTTCTTCCCTACTGGCTAGCTTTAGTAGCACTGCAAGATGTGATATAGGTTGGTGAGGGAAAGGCTTCATCAGGCTTACTCATTTGTGAACCTTGCAGTCCACAATAATGACTGACCTGGCAAGATAGGTACAGGGGTACAATATCCATTTTCTGTTTAGATATGAAGCTCACTCCCCCAAAGGAAACATAAACCTGGTATTATAAACCTGGCCAAGAATCCATGGCTGGGGATCTCATAGTCTCTAGAAGAGAACCTATTATTATTATTTTACTAAATGGATATAGTATCAAACTGCCTTCTAAATACAAACCCATAGATTGTGCAGCTCAGACCTCATCAGAGAAGTCTTTTCATGCAGAGGACAGTGGTTAACACAGAGGCTCTCAAGTGGTCCAAGTGCATTAAGTGAGTGTCTGTGGAGTCAATAAGCCCTATCTGGGTCATGTTTTGAGCATCCTCTTTGCACAAAGCTCAGGAGAAATGTGGAGGATGCAGTAGAAATATTGTAGTAGGCAGAGATGAGAAAAGACTGCTGCCAAACAGGGTCTTCTGGACATGACAAACTGGTTGTACTTACTAGTTCACATGATCTGTGGTTGACTGCACCAGGCCTGTACAAGATCAAGTGAGTCAACATTCCAGCATGGACTGGGCAGCAGTATAAGGCCCCACTTTTAGCAGACAGTATTGGCAGTTGATAACAAACAGGGAAGGAAAGTTAGGTTTTGTCGTCCATGTGAACCCTGACAGGTTGCCTGTGCTTTAGTGGATGGCCCCACATCCCTGTATATGGGAGAAACACTAATTAGATTCACTGCATTAATAACATAAGCAAAAAAGAGGACATAAAATGGAGGACATAAAGGGCATGTGGTGGAGTTGGAAAGAGGCAGGGGTTGTAGATATGATAAAAATACATTGAATATATGTATGAAATATTCAAGGAACCAATAAGCATATATGAAAAATACATGTATACAAGTGTTTTTCAAAGTCACCCAACATGATGAAACCACTGTTTTGAAATTATCAACTATTTTATTGTTCCTTTGCTCACTCATGCAGTTATGTATTTCTTTACTCTGTCGAGATTTAGTGACCCTTTCCAATTTATAAGTTATTACCCACAATGCCTTAAATTAATCAGAGAAGAAAAGTTTTCTCTTTTGAAATCTAGAACAAATACAGAATAAACCCTGTGAATTAAAAATACTAGAGTACTAGAGGATGGTTGAAATTGTGGAGCAGTGTGTATGTGTGTGTGTGTGTGTGTGTGTGTGTGTGTGTGTGTGTGTGTGCATCCAGCAGCAAGCTACTCTGAATAACATACATTCAGCCAGCTTTGTTCATGTAATCTGGGCTTTGATGTTTCTTCACTGAAACTAGTATACTATTTTCAAAAGATCTGTCCAAATACACATGCAACATGCACTATTTTTTCATACATTATTGTTACTTTTTTTAGTTACATCGTAGTGAACATTTTTACTAGTATTTTCTTAGGTTTTGCACTGTTTAGACATACAGGAAATTATTCTCCCAATGAGACCAAACCTGGAAATAGCATTGCTGAGCAAAGTACATAGTGACGAAATGGATTGCACACCATTGCTCATGCCACTTTCTACTATCCTGTTAATTTTCTGTCCATTTCTTTAATAAAACATAGAGATCTGCAATGCTATTTTATTTTTACTCATTTATTTCTGTAGCCCCATATTAGCCTCTGCATACAGGCTCTTATTTGAATTTAGAATACTTTAAAAGCAAAATGCAGGGCAGTGGTATTGTATGAGTTTAATTCCAGCACTTGGTGGGTGGAGACAAGGGGATCTCTAAGTTTGAGGTCATCCTGGTCTACAGAGTGAGTTCCAGGACAGCTAAGGTTACCCGAAGCAACCCTGTCTCAATAAACAAAAAATAAACAAAAGTGGCTAGAAGTGTAATCTATATTTAGCATGTGTGGGACCCAGAGTTCACAATTAGAACCAAGGAAGAAAACAAAACACACATTTATTTTATTTTAAAGTGTTAAATAATGGGTTGGGTATTTAGCTCAGTGGTAGAGTGCTTGCCTAGCAAGGGGATCTCTAAGTTTGAGGTCATCCTGGTCTACAGAGTGAGTTCCAGGACAGCTAAGGTTACCCGAAGCAACCCTGTCTCAATAAACAAAAAACAAACAAAAGTGGCTAGAAGTGTAATCTATATTTAGCATGTGTGGGACCCAGAGTTCACAATTAGAACCAAGGAAGAAAACAAAACACACATTTATTTTATTTTAAAGTGTTAAATAATGGGTTGGGGATTTAGCTCAGTGGTAGAGGCATTTGGTATTGGAGCGATCAGGAACACAGGGAACATACCTAAACATAATAAAGGCAAATTACAGCAAGCCAACAGCCAACATCAAATTAAATGGAGAGAAACTCAAAGCAATTCCACTAAAATCAGGAACAAGGCAAGGCTGTCCCCTCTCCCCATACTTATTCAATATAGCTTATAAACACCTTCAGCAACATAGCAGGATACAAGATCAACTCAAAAAAATCAGTAGCCCTCCTATGTACAATAGACAAACTGGCTGAGAAGGAAATCAGCGATACATCATCCTTTACAATAGCCACAAATGATATAAAATACCTTGAGGTAACTCTAACTAAGAATGTGAAGGACCTATATGACAAGAACTTTAAGTCCCTGAAAAAAGAAATTGAAGAAGATGTCAGAAAATGGAATGATCTCCCATGTTCATGGATAGGCAGGATTAACATAGTAAAAATGGCGATCTTACCAAAAGCAATCTATAGATTCAATGCAATCCCCATCAAAATACCAACACAATTCTTCACAGACCTGGAAAGAATAATACTCAACTTCATATGGAAAAACAAAAAAACCTAGGATAGCCAAAAGAATCCTATACAATAAAACAACCTCTGGAGGCATCACAGTCCCCAACCTCAAGCTCTACTATAGAGCTACAGTAATAAAAACAGCTTGATACTGGCATAAAAACCTGTGTCTTCTAAATTGAGATCCCCTCCTCTCAGATGACTTGAGAGTGTATCAAGTTGACATAAAACTATCCAGCTGAGCAAGGCTAGGCTTCTCCTTCTGCTGACATAGAGGGTGGTCTTTCCCTAAATAAAAGGTAGGAGACAAAGGAAGACCTGCTTCTTTCCTTAAGAAAAGTTAGGATGGTTGAGCTATATTAAACTGTTACTTTATAGAAACACATGTTATTATTTAAAAAATGACAGAAGAAAATTCTTGTTCTTAGATAAGAAATGAGATTTGTGGAGACAAACCTCAGGGCTGGGGTATTAGGAGGTTTCTTCTGGCCAAAGGAAAGCAGAGCCAGCACATCTCAGACACATTGTCAGTATTGCCCGGTTAAAGAAGCCATGCATGTAAGTCTGGGCTGGTTAGCATTGAAGGAAACTATGCACATATTCTTTAGAAAACAAAACAATCACCCTGAGTGAGGTAACCCAGACCCCAAATGACAAATATGCTAAGTGTTTTCTTATATGTGGGTATTTCCTTGTAAACCTTTGATCGGCATGCTGCAACCCATACAACTACAGGGGCTAAGTGTATAGTAAAGGATTAAGGGGGAGGGAAGGATCTCCCAGGGAAAGGAAAATGGAACATATAGTTATAGATAGGCAGTAGGGGTTGGGGACTAGAATGAGAGGATTCAATGAAAAGTGAGAGAGAAGTGATGGGTGATAGAGGGGATACAGGGAAGGACAGAAATCACTAAGGACCATTTGAGAGGGTCATATGGAGACCTACTATATCACAGAAGTTTCTTAAAATTTATACATTTATGAAAGATATCGAAATAGAATCACTAAATAATGAGAGACAAAATCTGAATAAGACATCTCTCACCACAAAGAGAAACCTTCTGTGCCAGGAATGGGTTACTTTTAATGGAGTTGTTGGCCAAACAGGCCCCATGGGCATACATGACAATGCCCCCCACCCACCCACAAACCACCTAGGCTAATGCCAAAGCTATTGGTTGCTGTCCACAAACTGATGGTAAGGCCCTGTTGCTGAAGACAACACTTACATATCTCATTGAACATGGATAAATCATGTTGGTGCTTACCTAGAATCCTTACCCCTATGGACTAATGTTCATCTGGAAAGGACTCTGCATATTGCCAGACAAGAAAGGTAAACACCAACCCAGCTACAAACCCTGTGATCTACAACTGTGACCTGCTTGCAAGATACACTGGCACCAAAGTTGTGAGAGTAATTAACCAGTATCAAATCAAATTTAAGGCCCACTGAATTAGATGGGACCCATGCCTGACCCTGCTCAGGAAGCCAAGAATCAAAGACTCCATAGGCCAGGAACCTAGGGGAAAACAAAATCCTATTGTTCTGCTAGTAACATGTCAGTAAAATGACTCCTAACAACATTCTGCTACACCCATAAATCAGTGCCTCACTTATCCAGCATCAAAAAAGATTCTTTTTGAAGTAGATTGGCATTAAAACAGACCATCAACTGGACAATATGAAGAGAGTTGAAGATCTTGGAATACTCAGTCTACATGGGATGACTCCATAAGCTTTCTCCACCCAGGGTTCACGAAGATATGCAGAAAAGGAAACTGGAAGAGGTAAGAGCCAATGGGCATGGAAGACATGTAGCAGCAGTACCCTTTAGAAATAACAGGATTGACACACACATGAACTCACAGAGACCATACCAGCAAGCACAGAGCCTTTACAAGTCTACTTCACACAGAGTTCCAGCTCTAAGAGGAAGAAGTGGTCATGAACCCCCATCTCTAACCAAGATATTATCTTCAATTTATAACCATGGAAAAAGTGAAAATTAGTTTTCTCCAATAAAGTCTCACTAAGTATATAAAATACATTTAAGGGCAGACCTCATGTTTACCAGGAGATGACCAACACAAAATGAACTCACTGGTATTTTTATTTTCTTTTGTTTGTCTCATAATGCTTTGTTTGGACATTTTTTTTTCTTTACTGACCTTTTACTTATACATTATGGTTTCTGATTTTGTGTTTTTGTATGTTTTGTGTGTATGAATGTGTATCTCCATGTTCATGTGTTTCTAATGTTTATTTCTGTTTTGCTTTATTCTGATTCATTTTTATTTGCCTGTTCATTTGAGAGAGAGAGAGAGAGAGAGAGAGAGAGAGAGAGAGAGAGAGAGAGAGAGAAGCTGTAGAGTTGTTGGGGTGGGGAGGTGTGGAAGGATTTGGAAGGAGTTGAGGGAAGGAAAACTTGAACAGAATATAGTATAAAAAATTCAATTATTAAAAAAACTGTAAAAAACAGTCACTGATTTTTCAGCATTTTGTAATTAATAAAATTTTAGTTAAATCTTTCTTAGAAGTCATAATTTGTTCACAGCATTATAGAGTAGAACTAAGGATGGGAACTTTTCAGCTGTCTTGTTGATGTTGCTGTTTGTTGTTTCTTTGTTTTGATATAGTCTTACTCTGTAGACTAGACTGGCCACAACTTCACACAATCATTGTGCTGTAGCCTCCCAATGCTGGGATTCTTCGTGTGATCCACCTGTTTGTCTCCTGTTTCCTTTCTGTGTGAAGTAGTACTATGATGGGGGCTGTTCTCTTCTTCTCTTCCCATTTCCACCCACCTTTATGTTCTTAGCATAGCAGTAGAGGGGGTAAATGGAGGCTTTAGAGAGGCTCAGCTGCATGGAGCGAATAAGCACACAAAGAAGCAGAAGATTGACATGACTAGGGCTTATTGAATGTTCCTGTTCTGCTGTGAAATGTGCACTCACTTCACTCTGTCAGCTCTTAAAGCAGCAATTCAGTCATGCATGAAATTGGTCATGGACATACACACCTGTAATACTTTATCTCGGGAAGCTGAGGCAGGCGAATCCAAAGTTTGAAGCCAGCATGGACTCCATAGCGAGACTCTGTCTCAAAAACCTAACCGAAACAATGCAAAAGCCAAACTACCCAATCAAGAGACACACAGTTCAGTAAATGGGTAGGACGGGAACATCAAATAAAAAGCTAAGCTGTAAGCATGGCTCAGCATCAGAACTTATTTATTCATAGAAATACGTTTAAGTTTGTCTTTAACTGCTTGTGAAAGCCATCACACTTGCTCTGTAGAACCTGTTTGTTGGTAGAGCTTGTCATCAGGAACAGTAAGCCCTGCCTCCATCAAAATAATCCATGTAATTATCGACTCAGATTAGAAATTAGTTTTACACAGTGTTAAGAGTAAAAAGGACTTAGTATCTACCATTCTCTCTAAGAGTTTCTTTTAAACTCTCTTGGAAAAATAAGCACTAACACACAGATCTAGGATAAATTACTACTTTGCTCACAGAACTTTCCTGAAAAATTGTCAAATTACCCTGAATACAAAAAGTACTAGGGTACTAGATGCCTCATTTCTTGAATTTCAATCTCTAGTATTTGTTTAAACCAGGAATTTGCAGAGGACATGCATGTACCTACTTGCCCACTTTGACCAGAGTAGGAGAAAGAAAGGAAATGCATCACTTTTTTATTGTAAATCTAGTGTCAATAGTAAGCTATGCAATTTTATTCTTATGAAATATTTGTGGATAAAAGGTAGAAAGAAGGCTAGAGAGCATAAGAGACAGACATTAGGATTTGTGACCATGCCTATTTAGACTGGACACCTGAGCTACTACGATATAAAACTGAATAGATGATTTTGGCATCTTTACAATTGACATCAACTGCTGTGATCAAATGGGTTTAGCAGTGATCAGTACTGATTATTAGGGTAGCTTTGTAAGCAAAATCTCCTAAGCTTCAGTGATTTTTCCAAACACATCCATAAATCCTCCTGTTTATTTTCATTTTTGTGGTATTTTGTCCTGGGGAAATGTGTACTTATTTCCTTCACAAAGAAAACTAGCTTAACCTACTCATAAGTAATTTCACAATAAAAGCACTCGTTGCCAAAAGTTATAAATTAGCAGTCACCAGACAATAACATGGACAACTTCAAGGGCTTTCCAAGGTTATGAGGTTGAGTGATAATGAATAAAATCATTAATAAGCATCCCTGGATAAAATATGAAATATTATGCTCAATTTCAGAAGTTTATAATAAAGGTTTTGTTTGTATTTAATTCTCCAAACCAACACCAAACATTTCAAGTGTTCATTTGGATTCATAGAACCAAGCATCACTTAATTGTTTACATTTAAGCCACAATATTTATTTTCATTAGTGTGTCCATTGCTTCAGTTCATTCTTGCATGTACCTTGGCCTGGTGTGCCACCAGTAAAATCTTTTGAAAATCCACTTAACATATTTCTGTGAGGATATCCAGGCATTGTATTTATATGGAAATATATAATAATCATAAGTATATTGTGGTGGTTTGGGAGAAAATGGCCTCCAAAGGGAGTGGCACAATTAGAAGGTATGTCCTTTGTTGGAGGAAGTGTGTCACTTTGGGGGTTGGCTTTGAAGTCTCTTTTGCTCAAGCTTCCCTAGGTGTAACTATCAATTGGCTTCCTGTTGCCTGAAAGATGTAGGACTCTCAGCTCTAGTACCATGTCTGCCTGCATACCACCATAATCCCCACCATGATGATAATGGACTGAGCCTCTGAACTGCAGGCAAGCTACCCCAATTAAATGTTTTCTTTATAAGAGTTGCCATGGTCATGGTGTCCTTTCACAGCAATAAAACCCTAGCTAAGACAGATATTAATGTTGTTTCTTTCTTTTCTTTGTTAGCCTTTGCTACATTTTTGTAAGGTTACTATAGATTTTAAAAATAATTTTTTTAGTTTTTGACATTATAATATAATTACATTTCTCTCTCCTATTTGTTTCCCTCCATATCTTCCTGTATACCCCTCCTGGTTTTCTTTCAAATTAATGGCCTCTTTTTTCAGGAATTATTATTGCATGCATATAGATATATACATATATCCCTAATCAGTCTGTATAGTATTTCTTGTATGTTGATTTTCAGGGCTGGTCATTTAGCACTAGACAACCAATTGGTGTGCTTTTTCCTGGAGAAGGCCATCTTTCTTGCTTCCAGCTTTCCTTTGTTGCCTATAACACACTGTGTGGGACTGAAGCCTCATGAGCTTTTTCCTATCCACTTTGGTGTTTCCATTGGTGTTGGCCTTGTTTGACTCACATTTGGACACATGTTGGGCAAGCACATGTTGGTGAGACTTTATAGGTGTAGCTTATGACATTACTGTGAGACACAATCTCACTGCAATTTTCCTCATCCTCTGGCTCTTACATTAAAAAGGTATTTACTAAACAGGTAATCTAAACATTAGGGTTATAATAAAAATTGTCAAATATTGAAGTGAATACATACATTGATACTCTTGTCATCAAATCCAGCCTTTTGTATCAAAATATAATTTTATTTATAAATACATACATTTATATATGTATAAGTATATATATATGCACATATATACACACATGTGCATACATGAGTGTGTGCATGCGTGTGTATGTGTGTGTGTGTGTGTGTGTGTGTGTGTGTGTGTGTGTGTGTGTGTGTGTGTGTGTGTGTGTGTCTGTGTGTGTAATCTAAGTAACAATTCTAATATGGTACTATATCCTAAGCCCTAAAAAGAATTTTTTTTAAAGAAAATGATCACTCCAGGTAACCTAGTTTAAAATACCATGTTTTAGTTTTTCCAGTTTAATATGTTTTCAAAAAGAATTCTACCTAAAGCAATCACCATATTATCCATTTGTTTATTACAAGTCCAAGGAAGCAGTGTATCCAAGCTGTCTTAGAATTGCTGGGTTTTAGGAAAGGGCTTCTCTGGTGCACTGGCATTTCCTGAGTCTTTTGTCTTGAGTACTGAGAGTGACAGGGCATTAAGCTGCAATGAAAAGGTTAACAAGAAGAGTTGTGGACCTTACAAACTTCTCTCTTCTTGGAATTCTTAGGGCTCTCTTAATGGTTGAGTGTACATTTCTCCTTTGACTACAGACTCTTTCGACAAAAGGCACTGTGTTTTACAGTTTGAATGCCACAAATCTACCAGGATTTCTAAAGGGAAGCAATAACAAGAATTAATTGCTGATTTAAACTGATTAAACACTCATGTATCATAAAAATTACAAAACGGTATTCTTTATCTGTGTAATTTTATTTGCATATCTTGTTAAAATGCCTTAAAGTATGTTTTTTAACCCATCAATGAATATTTAGTGACAGATTTCTGTGTTCTCTGTGTCATGCAGGATGAATTACAACAGGGCAGAACAAAGCTTTGAAATCTGGTCTCATGCCAGTTCCACAGGAAGCAGTTCTCTTTATATTTATTTCAGTCTTCAGATGACTGAGATTTTTCCATTAAACATGATCTCCTTCTAAACACAGTTTCAGATAATCATTTAACATGGTGCCATTTTTAATAATAAAAAGTAAAATGTTCAGTATTTTTGAAAGGCATGCATACCTTTAAATATATTAAGAAGTGTTGAATTTTGTTGCTAAGTAAATCTCAAGTAAAAGTTAGTGGTGCATATAATATACATTTTGTTTTTTAAAGCGATGAGGTCTTACTACCTTGCAAAGTAGGCCTGGTGCTCTTGGGTTAGTCCTCTTGCCTCAGCCATGAGAATAGCTAGAACTG
>NW_023413419.1:0-4289 GCF_903995425.1 Onychomys torridus
GATTTACTGCAGTGGGGTTATCTATTGCTTGTGTTTTTGTGGATGCATCTGCCTTCCTTAGGTTAGAGTTTTCCTTCTAGTGCTTTCTGTAGGGCTAGATTTGTGAGTAGCTATTGTTTAAATCTGGTTTTGTCTTGGAATGTCTTGTTCACTCTGTCTGTGGTGACTGAAAGTTTTGCTGGGTATAGTAGTCTGACTGGCATCTGTGGTCTCTTAGTGTCTACATTACATATGTCCAGGACCTTCTGGCTTCAGAGTCTCCCTTGAGAAGTTGGGTATTCTGATGGGTCTGCCTGTATAAGTCCTTGATCTTTTTCTTTTGCTGTTCTTAATATCCTTTCTTTTTCTGCATGTTCAGTTGTTTAATTATTATGTGGCGAAGGGACTTTATTGGGGTCTAGTTTATTTGGTGTTCTATAAGCTTCTTGTATGAGCTATTTTCATAGGTATTTCCTCCTTTATGTTGGGAAAGTTTTCTTCCGTGATTTTGTTGAATACATTTTCTGTGCCTTTGAGTTGGTATTCTTCTTCTATTCCATTATTCTTAAGTTTGGCCTTTTGTGGTGTTTCAGATTTCCTGGACATTTTGTGTTATGACTTTTTTGGCTTTGGTGTTTTCTTTGACTGAGTAACTATTTTCTCTATTTTATGCTCTATGCCAGAGATTCTCTCATCCATCTCTTATATTCTGTTGGTTATGCTTGCATCTGTAGTTCTTGTTCATTTACTCAGATTTTCTATTTCCAGCATTCCCTTGTTTTGTGTCTTCCTCATTATTTCTATTTCAGTTTTCAGGTCTTGAACTGTTTTCTTCACCTGTTAATTGCCTTTTCAACATTTTCTTAGCTTTCTTTAAGGGATTTATTGATTTCTTCTAATTTTTTATTTGTCTTTTCCTCAAAATTTAAAGGGAAATTTTCATTTCCTCTTTAAAGGCCTCTATCTTCTTTATAAAGTTATTTTTAAGGTTGTTTTCTTCTGCTTCTTCTATGTTGTGCTGTTCAGGTCTAGCTGTTGTAGAACCACTAGGTTCTGGTGATGCCAGATTGCTCTTTATGTTGTTGTATGTATTTTTGCACTGGTGTCTACCCATCTCTTCCTCCAATAGGTGTAAGAGGTGTCTATGTCTAAGTGATCTGCTCTTTGTCCAATCTGTGCTTTCTGTGTCTGTGTCTCAGGAGGCCACTCTGGGTCCAATCTTAGCTCTTGGTCTAGTTGGAGCTGGCAGATTCTGTGTCTCAGGGAGCTGCTCTTCGTTCAACCAAAACTGGTGGATTCTGTGTCCCTGGAAGCCACTAGTGTCGCAGGGGTAGATAGGTTTGGGGTAGGGCATGGGGCTTATAGACAGATTGCAGGTTCTGATAGGGGGCTTTAGTGGGGGAGCCTGCCTACAGGAGTCTTCCTTGATGGCAGCCAACTGGGACAGGATGCGTGGGGGCTCCCAGGTACTGGTTGTGTCCCAGAACCTAGGTCCAAGAGGCAGGACTCTCTGGGTGGGAGAAGTGTCTCTTACCTCTTGGTCCAATCAGAGCTGGCAGATTCTGTGACCTGTTTGTTTTCTAAGGAGGGAAAGAAATGTGAGTGGAGCTGGAGGGGGGATGATATGCAGAGGACCTGGGAGGAGAAGAGGGATGGGAACCTGTAATCAGGATGTATTTTATGAGGAAAAAAATCTATTTTCAATGAAAGGATAAAAAGAAATTCTCAAAATATTAATAAAATATTTTTTAACATGGAAAATAGTTGTGTTCCTGTGCATATCTCTGAACTTTCCATTTTAGTAGGAGCCTCTTTAAAGCAATGAAAAATCAGAGTGCCACCAAGGATTTGTGTTTTTCATAGCTCTGCTTACTTAGGTTCTTAAGAGAAGGGTTATCAGAGTTAGGGTGTCTATTGCTTTGATGAAACATCACGATCAAAAGCAGCTTGGGGAGGAAAAAGTGTCTTTCAGCTTACAACTCTCAGGTCATACTCCATCATCAAAGGGAGGAAGTCAGGACAGGAAGAAAGCTGGAAGCAGGGAAAGCTTACAGCTCTCAGGCCATACTCCATCATCACAGGGAGAAGTCAGGACAGGAAGAAAGCTGGAAGGCAGAGGACAGGGAAAGTCAGGAAAGCTGGAGGCAGGGACTCAAGCAACAGCTGTTGGAGGAGCTTTGCTTACTGTCTTGCTCCCCATGGCTTGCTCAGCCATTTTTCTTACATCATCCAGAACTACCAGCCCAGGGCTTGCACCATTCACAGTGAACTAGATTTTCCCACATCTATCATAAATTAAGAAAACGCCCCACAGGCTTTCTACAGAATGATCGTAGGAAAGCATTTTCTCAATTGAGAGTTCTTCCTCTCAGATGACTCTAGCTGTGTCAACTTGACCAAAAACAAAACAAAACAAAACACAAAAGCAAAACAAAACATAAACCAAACAAACAAAAAACCCAACCAGCACATGTATTATTGTGCAGATAAAAAGAGAACTTGGTAGACTTCAAACTGAGCCTTAATAATTAATCATCATATGAAAAAGCTAAAAAGTTATAACATGGGGAAGCACACACTCTAACACTTAAGAGGGAGTATTCAGGAAAACAGAATGTGAAATGGTTGGACAGAGGGAGAACCTGTGGCAGATTGTGATCCATTGTTGAGTTAAGCATGAGATCTGTAGTCCCCATAGACTCTGACACTCTTCATGCTTAGGTCCCAACCTCTGGTCCTCACAAACTCCTCTCACTGAACTTCTGTCCAGGGCCAGCCCTGGGCTTCTTCTCTTTAGATATTTTCTTCTTTCTTTGGCTCCTCCCAAAATTATTTAATTTGTTCTGGAATTTTCTCTTTGGTCATACTAACTATTCTTTGACTCTCAATCTTAGTTAAATTTGGGTATCTGAGGAAAGTACACTGTCTTCAAAGCTCTGTTGAAGAGACACCACTCTCCTCCTACTCTATAGGCACCAGTACCCAGTGTTGACATTCTCTTGGGTTCTCATTTCACTTATAAATCAATTACTGGCCAACTTCATGATAAAGCATTGATGCCATTAGTACCATTGTCCTGAGATTGGTACTGAACTCCAATTTTCTTCTTCTCACCTATTAAAGACTTTGCCCACGTCTCAATCTTTTACCCTACTCAATGAGTAATGGGTAATTAATGGCAGAGAGCCATGGATGTGACCTGAAAAAGCTTAGTGTCTTAGTCCTCCTCATAGCATCCATTTCTCCCCACAATTCACCTGAGAACCTCACTACAAATTTTCAGTGAGATTGTAGTTACATGTAGCAATCCAAAGTATTCTATTGTCTATGTCAATTTTAATAATAGGATTATTATTTTTCTAGTGCTTGGGATTGAACCTTGGCCTTCTTGCATGCAAAGCAAGTGCTCTACCATCGAGCTATAGCCCTAGCATAAAACACTTGTTTGAAGACAGGAAGAAGTCAATTTTGAACCATCCAATCTAATACTTTGTAGAGGAGTGGAAAACATAGGTTTTGACAGAGTTTTCTATAGCTTTTATAGAATCTGGTATATTAAAAATTCTCTCTGTCTATCTATCTGTCTCTCTGTCATCCTGGTACCCTGTACTCCACCATCTCGGCACCCCAGGAACACTGTGTCTTTGATTCCCCAAACTCTGTGATCCTCTGGAGCACTGGACCCTGCAGATATACAGGTTCTAGAAGTCCTGGGAGTTTTTGGAGCTTGCAAGAAAGGTTTTGCCTCAGAGTCCTAGGCAAGCAGCTTCTCTCTGGCTTCAGAAAGAACAATAGGATTCTTCAGTGTATGATGTTCCTGCCTCATCCTCCTGAGGGCTATGGTTACAGAAGTGTATCATCATGTCAAGCATTTTATTATCATATTTAGTCAGTATGTGCTTTCAACATTTTTTTCATTGCAGTCTCATTTTTATAACTTACTGGAATCAAGGTAAACCAAAAGGTTTCTTAAACCCTTTGAAATTCTTCTGTGTGGTGATCATTTCCTCTTTTGAATTCTACATTTACATGTGATAATATACATATATTAATAATTGTGATCTCTCTACTTTCCCTCTCCTCTCCTCACTCCCTCCTCCTCTTTCTTTCTTCCTCTCTCCCTCTTCCCCTTCCTCTCCCTCTTCTAGTTGTCCTCATGGTTTTTCAGTTAAACACCCTTTTTCTTCCAAAGTCAATAACATGAAAATATGGCATAACAAAATGTGTTTTGTATGTCTAGCATGTATATGTATGTGAGTTTCTACATATACAATATATACATATAAATATGTGGGTTTTTAGCATTTCAT
>NW_023413420.1:0-9218 GCF_903995425.1 Onychomys torridus
TCATAAATGAAATGAGCAAGCCACAGCAACATGGTAATTGAGGAGAGTTTAATTCCTTGCTTTCATTATTTTTATTTAGTTAGTTTTGTTTCTTGAGACTGTTCAAAGCTGGCCTTGAACTCACAGAGATCCACCTGCCTCTGCCTGCGTAGTCTGGGATTAAAATCATGCGCCCCTACCCCAGCTCAATTCCTCACTTTCAGTAGTGGAAAGAACAAACAGATAGCAGTAAGGAAACAGGGCTTGGACCTCTACTGTAGACCATTCAGACCCCAAACTATGCAGAGAACAATACAACCTATATTTTTTCTTTCTTTGACCATACTTGCTTGGTTTTTTAAACATTGGTACATTGGTGTTTTGCCTGTATGGATGTCTGTATGAAGGTGTCGATCTCATGGAAAAGGAGGTACAGACAGTGGTGAGCTGCCATGTAGGTGCTGGGAATTGAACCCATGTCCTCTGGAAGAGCAGCCAGTGCTCTTAACATCTGATCCATCTCTCCAGTCCCCCTATATTATTTTCAAAGCGTTCGTAGAATATTTCCCAGGATGGACTTTGCTAATGTATGCAATTCTAAAATTAAGATAACATTAATTCAATATAAATTATCTTCTCCAGTGATAAGGGACCAAATCAGAAATTAGTAAACAGCAAGAAAACACAGAAATCAACAAAAATATCAAAATTAAACAACACATTTTTTGTTGTTTCTGCCACTCAGCAGCTTTATTAGAATAGGTTTGTGTTTATTAGTAACATGTATAAGTAGTTCTAATTTTTAATACTTTTGTTATCCAAAATCATTTTATTCATTCATTTGTTTGTTTGTTTGTTTGTTTGTTTGTTTGTTTCTTGAGGCAAGTTTTCTCTGTGTAGCGCTGACTGTTCTGTAAGTTGCTTTGTAGACCAGGCTGGCCTCAATTGAAGAATCCACCTGCCTCTGCCTCCTAGTGCTGGGATTAAAGACATGTGCCATTATTACTTGTTTAAAAACCATTTTCAAATTTACATATATTTTGATCATATTCTTCCCCTCCCCCAAATTCATCCAGATACTCCTCCTCTCCCCCAACTCAAATTTAAGTTTTCTCAAAAAAAAAAGATCTAAAATGCTAATAGAACTACAAATGCCCCAAATCTAGAAAATAAAATACATCCCCCAAAAAGAAACTGCAAAAGAAAACAAAAAAATCAAGTGTAACTAATTAAAAGCTTGCACTGTGGCATCCATTATTTGCTAATCAAGTCTCCTGAACACGAGATCTGTCCTGGAGTACTTGATATATCCAGTGTCAGTTCATTGGAGAAAACTGATTTGCCCCATCCCAGGAGGTATAAATGACAGTTCCATTTTTAACCTTTATCCTAGTGGCTAGGTTTGCATTCATTCATTAATAAATTCATTCATTCATTTAAGAAACTATAACAAGATAAAACCAAAACTATCACATTGAAGTAAGACAATAAGAAGAGAAGGAAAAGAGCCCAAGAGAGGGCCTAAGAGTTAGAGATAAAATTGTTCCCATGGTCAGGAATCCCATAAAAACTCTAAACCTGAATCCTAATATAAGCACAGGGACCTGGTGCACACTTGTGCATGCTGCTTCAGTCCCTGAGATTAACTTTGCTCATGTTGATGGAGAGAGCCTTGTTTTCTTGGTGTCCTCCATCCTCCCTGGCTCTTACACTCTTTCTGCCTCCTCTTTCCAGAGGAGCTCTGAGGAGGGATTTGTTGTAGATATCCAATTTAGTGCTGAGTGTTCCAAGGTCTCTCACTCTCTGTATAATGTCTGGCTGTGGGTCTCTATATTTAAAAAGGCAATTTAAACACAGTATTTTTTCCATTGAGATTGTCATGACTGCATAAATGTATTTTCATCATATTTATGACCAACACTGTTTTCTTTCTCCTTCCAAATCTACCCTTCCCATCTCCTACTGAGGAAAAAAAGTTAGAGATACATTTTACAGTTGCAAATTGCTGACTTTGCTTCTGTAAACTTGCTTGCATTAGACACTGACCCATCCTCTCCCTGGAAATAAGTAAAAAGTTTCAGAGCCCAGCCGTCGGCCTTGGGACAAGGTCTGCAATTATAGATTAAAATAATAATAAGTCCCTGTTTAAAAAAATTCCTCAAAGAGGACCCAAGATAAGGACCACCTGGCGAGTCCAGCAAACTAGGTCAAATGTCAGCCCATCACAAGCCTATAACTATGCGAACTCCCCTCCAGAGTAACCGCTTCCCCTAGACCTCCCTGAGCCAACCAGTTTACGACTAATGTTACAAAATTTCCCGCGTAACAAAATGATTGCTGAAATATATGATGATTTTTAAATTGGGCCAAACCCGGGGCACCAGGTATCTTATGCTAATTTTGTAACTTCTGCCTTTAAAAATGCTTGTAACCGCTGCTCCAGGCTCTCTGACTGACCAGGACAGAGAGCCCACTTGCGCCAGTGCTGAATACATTCCTCCTGCGTGTTGCATCTGCTGGTTTGGAATCTTGGTTTCTGGGGGAGCCCTCTCACAGACGAAAGTATCCCAGGGCTCTGGGGTCTTTCACTACCTTTGTCTTTTTTTTCCGTTGAGCTGAGGATCGAACCCACGGCCTTGTGCTTGCCAGGCAAGTGCTCTACCACTGAGCTAAATCCCCAACCCCATCTCATAACTTTGTATATATATTTTTTTCTAGGAACTGGAGATATGGCTCGTGGTTAAGAGCACTGACTGCTCTTCTAGAGGACCTTGGTTCAATTCTCAGCACCTACATGATGGCTCACAACTGTCTGTAACTCCAGTTCTAGGGAATCAGATGCTTCTTCTGGATTCTGCCAGCCATGCATGTACATGGCACATATGCCTATGTGCAGGCAAAACAGCCTTACACAGATGATAAAAGTCAACATTAAAGATGGATACATATAAAATAACAATAAATCTTTAAACTAAAGAAAGAAAAAGTTAGTACTGAAACACTGAATAAGGCATCTTCATGATGGTCCCTGAATCTTAAGAGGGAATATGATGTGGATGACCCATCCCCAGAATCTTGTCGTCAATCTGAGACATCATTAATTGGAGACAGAGTTCAGCTGGGAGATATTCTTCTGACAGAGGGTAAGACACCTAAATTTTGCAGGGCGTCTATAAATCTGTGTCTCATTGTCAGAGAAGGTGATGGTGGCTTTCAGTTTATGCAAATATCTTGACCCAATCAGTTTTCTGTTGTTAAACACCTTTGAACTATCTCCAACAACTGGGACATATATTCTTTTATTTTTTAACTTTTATACTTTTTTGTAAGATCTGGGGCCTAATGGGTAACAAAGAAATCATTTTAGCAGTTGTCTTTTATCTCTCTAAAATTACATATTGACAACTCTTTCAAGTCTCCTTAGTGAGTGTTGGACAGAAGAGAAAATCCATTCTGTCCAGGCTGTGTTGTCTGGCAGGAAGTCCTCTCAATGGCCCTGGGGGAAGTTTTTCTATTTTTTTTTTTCATATAATGATGGGTTTTGGGTTTTCCATTAATGGTCCATTATATGGACCACTAGTTGACAGAAGATATAAATCATGAGAGAACAAAGACTGGAACTTTCTCTTTTCCTTTGCGTTCAGCTCAGGGGACATTTCCCCTTCCCCAGGACTGCTTAGATCAGACATTGTTGGAGCCCATTTTAGGTTTCCTGGTGGCTTTACCCGGCAGGTCTGCATAAAGAAGATGATTGGACACTGGCCTGAGTACAGGTGTCTGAGATGTCTGCACTTGCCTGTGCTGGGGAGGTTTTTGCTCCAAACTTTGGCATTCTTTTAAAAACCCTTTGACAGAGAGAGTCAGGGCCAGTGGATTAGGACCCAGATCCTCTTGAGACTGTCCTGTATTTTCTACTTTTTCTCTCTCCCCTCCATCCTTCTAACTAATAACCTCCTGCTGCTTCTACTCAAGCATACTCTAGGGAAATGTCAGGGTAGGGAATGACCCCCCATAGGACATGGAGTGGAGGGAATGCTCACCTGGGAACTATTTCCCCATCCCTGTGTGCAGTAACTTAGATGGCAGAGGACCCTGAATGAGCAGCCTGGCCTCTCCTCACCTCCTCACAGAGACCAACCCTGACCATGAGCAGGAGTCAAGCAATGAGCCAAGCAAGTGCTCCCACTCAGGGAGGACGGGGAGGGTCCTTGTTTTGTTGTTTTGTTTGTGTTGTCTCTGGGTGACTTGGCAGAACCAAAAAAGATTCGGGTCCCCAACAGGAAGGACACATGTCTTAAACCAGGGGGTTCTCATATCAGAGAAAGCTACTGGCCAATACAGGGAAATAGAACTGACAGAAACAGACTGACGGACGGACAGACAGACAGAGAGACAGACAGACACACACACACACACACACACACACACACACACACACATACACACACAAGGTGAAGATAACCAGTGGTGACCACCATACATTTATACACCTGAACAGATGTGGAATCAAGTGAGGTCTCACAGACTCGTGATATGCCAGATGACTTTCTAATTTGTTTCCTTTTGGGGTGGAGATGTCAACTCCTCTGAAGCATTAGGGGGCAATGGATCAAAGAAAAGTGTCAGGGACCTAGGACTCAGGGTGCACACCCCTTAGGACAGTGGCTATCAACATTCCAAATGCTATAACCTTTAACACAGTTCCTCATATTGTGGTGACCTCCAACCATAAAATTATTGTTGCTCCTTCATAACTGTAATTTTCTACTGTTATAATTATAATGTAAATATCTGATATACAGCATATCTGATGTGTGACTCATTAGAAAGGGCCCTTTGACCTGAAAAGGTTGAGACCCACAAGTTGAGGACCACTGACTAAGGAGCTCCTTGACCACCACATTCTTCCCTATTCCAAGGGGCTCTGAGATCTCTGGTGTCTTCAGGTCTTGCTCTGGGATGTCCTTGGGACTTCCAGAAATGTGGGGAACTCACCAGAGAAGAATTTTCATACACAGATTTAAGTCAATAGAAATTCTTTATTACCTGGTCAGCAACTACACTGGGTGTTTGGGATCCCAGTGTAGCACCGAGCCTTTCTCAGGTAGAGCTTTTAAGCACAAAACCCATGCTCTGGGCAACATACTTCAGTTAACAAGAAGGTTAGCTAGAAGCAAAGAACAGAAGCCAAAAGGCAAGGTTAGTATATTCAGAGACTTTCCCTTAACTATGGACTGGGATGGATCAGCCCTTTGTTTTAGTTTAGGCAGGTGGTGCTGTCTATGTGTGGAGTTTTACAACTTGAATGTCACTTCTATGATGGATCCAGTTGTGGTAAGGTCTGGGGCCTGTTACAGTTACCAGTGATTTCTACTAAACAACTGGTCCTCAATTTCCATTTTCTATGATTAGTTGTTACTGGTTTCCTTTAGCAACTCCTGAGGTATTTGATTACTGACAGTTATTTAAGCAAGTATAAAAATTTCACACTCCCACTAAGGAAATCTAGTTATCCTGTTAACTATGGAAGGGATGGAAACATAACCATGTTCTTTTCCAGATCTTGAGTTCCATGTTAAGAACAAAATCCATCCAGGCAGTACCAAGGAAACAGGACAAGGTGATAAGAAGTCACCAGCACAGAGCTAATGACCGTGAAACACTGTGTCTGCAGCATCAGCATCACAATTCATCTGGTTGACCATGAAACACTGTGTCTGCAGCATCAGCATCACGATTCATCTGGTTGAGGCCACTGAGAAGGAGAGTGGCTGCACCAGATGAACTCTCCAGACCTTCTCTGCAGCATCTTCAACCTACAGCAAGGGCACAGGTCTACTGCAGGGTCTGAGGACAGCCAGGGTCAGTTCTCCTGGGTGCCCAGTACCAGTCATCTCCACCCCACAGCCACCCTCACTGAGGGCATCCAGTTCCCTCCTCCATCACCCTGGAATCTGCATCCCTGGAGCCTCTACTGTCTTCCTCCCTTCTTTCCCATGTCCCAGAGTCCCCAGGCCCTGCTGCAGACCTGAAGTTCAGAATAAAGTGGTAATGGCTGGCTCTGCTTCCTGACTCAGGACCTGATCCAGTGAGGGGTAGCATACAACTCTCTTTTCCATTCTTTCTCAGCCTTAGAGGGACACACACATGTGACTGTCCATGCCTCACTTTGTCCATGGGCAGCCCAGATGGGAGCAGCAGACTCCAGGAGCAGCTCAGGGATTCTGGAGGCTGCTGCTGCTGCTTGATTCATTTCTATTTGATGTGTGTGAGAGTGAGACTACATTTCTTTAAGTGCACTGTGGGAATGCCTGGGGTCTGTGCAAAAGAAGGGGCTGGATCCCCTGGAACTAGTGCTATATGGTTGTGAGCTGCCATGTGGATGATGGGAATAGACTCCAGGTAGCATGTATGAGCAGCAAGTGGCCTTGCCACAGGGCCTTCTCTTTATCATAGTTTATTTTTTCTGGGGATGAAATCTTCCCTCTACGCATTGAGTGGAATGACCATGTTCTTCCTTTGTGCTCCTGCTGTCCCCACATGTGAATCATTTGACCCTCCTGATTAGGAACCTGCTGTGTTCCCTTCTAAGTTCCCACTGGTCTGTGACATGATTCCTGTCCTGTCAAGACTGAACATGCACGAGTTTTTGCTAGCAGGTGACAAGAACTCCAGATCTTGCCTCCTTTCTCAATGAGATGCTTTAGGTGAGGGACAAGGTTAGGACTCCAGGAATTCACTCTGGCTTGCTCACTTCTCACCCATCTGTCCCTTACCCCACTCCCAACACGGGCCTCAGTACCTGTCATCACAAATATTGTAAGAGAAACAGGAGGGAGCAGGTGAGGATCATCAGCAGGACAGAGATGTTGGGTTTGCTTGCCAAGGACGGAGGCTGGTTCACATCCGGAGCAGTAATTGTCGAGGCTGATGTGGAAACACAAGTTGATTCTTTGACCAGACCTTAAATGTGAGGAAATCTCACCTTAGAGTCTGGGTGCTCAGGTGATTCAGCAACACACAGAGTTCCACCCCCTGCCCCTGTTGCTAGGCAACAACTGTTTGGGAGGGTCCTGAGTAGGAAGGGAGAGAGGGTTGTCCCCTGTCCTCAAAAGACTCCTGCAGCTATGGTAGGGGAAGCAGGGTCATGATGGGGCCACATCTTCCTGCTGACAGGAGAAGAGCTAACCTGTGAGGATGATGGCAGGGAAGAAGAAATTTCAGGTGGGATGAAAAGCAGCAGAGAGTCTAGAATGAGAAAAAGGCCAGGAAACAAAAGTTTGCTCAGTCTGTAGCAGCCAGGAGAACCACAGTGAGAGAACAATGTAAACACAATGAATGAAACAGGAGAGGGTGAGAAATGAAATGATAGATGGAAAAACAGCCATCATCCCCAGAACTCATGGAGATTACATCACACACACACACACACACACACACACACACACACACACACACACGCACGCATCCACGCACGCACATACCATGCACACACACACACACACACACATGCACACACACACACACACACACACACATGCACACACACACGCACACGCACACACATGCACACACCCACGCATGCTCGCACACACGCATGCATGCATGCACATACCATGCACACTCACACTCATTTGCAGAGAGCTTCCTCCCAGTCTTCCCAGTTACCTGTAGGCTCCAGCTTTCCCCGCTCGGTAGCGTGAACTCTTTAAGCCAGGACATGCAGTCCCCCTGGGAGCTCCAGTATAAGAAGTCAGTTACTTCCTCCAACATACTTTTCAACTGGCTGTATTTAGAATCAACTTCAGTCAGCTTTCTAGTGCTTGAGTCAAAATGCAACCTTTTCTGTCCATTGAGGCCAAAGTCCCAGAATGCACGGAAATCTCCATTTGCTTCATGCCCACAATGCATTGTGGCCTCCAGAATGAGGTGCTCTGTGCCTGTTGGGAAGAGATCACATCTGGTCTTGATGATCCTATCTGCCTACCCACCTCCCTTCCCATCCTTGCTCTTCACTCCTTGCTGACCAGTGATTTATTTTCTCCTTCCATGAAAACAATGAATGTCCCTAACCTGTCACAAATCCCATTCTTTCCTTCAGGGGCCATTTGCTATGTACTTTAATTTATAGCAGCATAAGGATTGAACTTAGGGCCTCATACATGCTAGGCAAGCACTCTACCATTGAGCTACATGCCCAGCACTATGGGGCCATTTGAAACTTACCTCTCATTGTGTTATTATCTGCCTTCAAGTGAGCCACTACTGCTATGAACTGGTCACCTGCATCTTTCAGAGTCTTAACCTGTTGCTGCCAGATCTTTGTGGCACTCAATATGCTCTTCTGACGACCAATGGCATGACAACTGTAGTTATTGTCACAGTAAATAAAAGGTTCTTTGTTCAGTTGGCCTTGGACTTGCCTCCGTGGTCTAGACCCTGACTTGTCAACAGTGAAGCTGTAGGTAAGAGAAGCAGTGTCTGTGAAGGAAACATGCAGTGAGGTTAGGTTGTGGAGCAGGGGCTCAGAGACAGTCTCTGCCTGTGGACAAGAAAGTCCTCTGCAAGGGTGTCTTAAAAAAAAAAAAAAAAGAGGGAAATAAGTAATAAGATGAAATCCCAGACTGAGTTTCCACTGTGTTAAGTCAACTAGGCCATTCTCTCTTGTTTGAAGATGCACATCTAGGTGTGGCAATCCCTGCTCTCCAGCAGGACAATTCTCTTAGGTGTTATCTCGTGTTTTTACTAGGAATAGGCATTGTCAGTTATGGCAGCAAAAGTTCAGGATGTCTTTTCTCGATCTGTTCATTCTGGGGAGTCTCCAGAAGCTGCCGATGTAGACTGTGTGGAGACAGGATGATGTGTGAGGCTGGTGGGGCAGAGTGGAGCAGGGTGAGGATGGAACAGAAGTTTCATGGAGACAGTTTCTCTTGATCTGTACTCTCAGATCTTAGACTTGGACATCTTTGCTGGTTACCTTTAACTGTCAGTCCATGGTCACCTAAGAAGGGAGTGTCTATTGAGGGACTGTTTTCACTGTTAATGATGGAGGAATGCCCAGCCACTGTGGGCATTACCATTTCTTCACCAAACACATTCCTTCCGAAGAGAGAAATCAGCTACAAAAGCAGAATGACCAGGTGTTGACTGAGACTGTCTGGCCTGCAAAGACTCAAGAGACCATAGGCAGTGTTCATTATCTACACCTGTATAAGACACACCAAGGTCACAGCACAGAA
>NW_023413421.1:0-8795 GCF_903995425.1 Onychomys torridus
GAGGGAGTGGAGGTCAGCAGTGTGTACCAAGCACCTTAAATGCCAATTCTCCCTGGACTGCACAGACAGAAGCACAATGCCCAGGATGAAGAAAGTGTCTGTCATTCATTGCTACTTTGCACAACACTGGTCAGCGCTAACAGGGAGAGCTCTCCCACCTCACCTCTTTTTCAGCCATGGGTCTCCCTGCTCCTCCTCCAGCAGAGCTTTTCATGAATAAGGCCTCGTCTGAGAAGTCTCCTAGCAGGGCACATCCATCCCACTGTCTCAGATTCTCAGGGTCCTGGATCTTGCTCTGTAGACCAGGCTGGCCTTGAACTCACAGAGATCTGCCTGACTCTGCCTCTCGGGTGCTGGGATTAAAGGTGTGCACCACCACAACTGGTGAAGATTTTTATTGTGGTGGTGGTGGTGGGCAAGCACTCGAGCTCAGCCAGACTGGACATGGCCAGACTATCTGCAAGAGAGGGGAGAGTATTAGGGGGTAAAAAAGCATAGAGAAATCTAGTTAGGGAAGCAGGAGCAGAGACTAGAGAGAACATAGTGAAATAGCAGAGTTAGGAAGAGACTAGATGGGAGGAGGGAAGCTGGAGAGCGTTTAGGGAAGGGGAGGAGTTGAGAAGGCTAGGATGCTAAGATGGACTATGAAATGTGTAACAGTGCTTGTGATCAGAAGGCCTGGAGGCCCACATGGGCTTTAACATGCGAGTAGGGGCCACAGATAGCCATATGTCCCTTCTGCCGGAGGTAAGGAAAATGACTCCATTTGGTAGTGGGGAACCAGCTCCACAAGTTCCTGAGAAATGCTTGGCTTTTATCTGACCACTAGAAATCCTCCTAGAGTACAGGCTAAGCTCATTTTTACTTCCATATGTTTGAGTGTTTTGCCCACATGTGTGTTTGTGTACCAAATGTGTGCCTGGTGTCCCCAGAGGTCAAAGAGGGCATTAGATCCCAGTGGAACTAGAGTTACAGCTCATGTGAGCTGCCAGGTGGGTGTTGAGAATCAAGCCCTGGTCCTCTGGGAGAGTAGCCAGTGCTCTTAATTTCTGAGCCATCTTTTTACCTTTGTTCCTTTTGTTGTTGTTATTATTTATTTATTGGTCTTGTTTTTGAGTCAAAGTCTTGCTATATAGTACAAGCTGTTCTGAACTCACAGTCATCCCCCTGCCTCAGCCTCCCATGACATGGGATTATAGGCTTGTGCCACCACACCCAGTTTATTCGGACTCTTGACAGTTTCCCTGACCCTCTGTTGGAGTGTGGGGAACCCAGAGCTGGCAGAGAGGATTAAAAGGAGAGACACTAGTACTGATGACCCCGGCATGAGGGACTTCACTGAGGAAATTCTGGGTCAGGGCTGAAGCTGGTGGTGGCAATCTGTGGGCCAGACTGGGACTTCCCTGGCTGTCCTGAGGCAGCCAGCCTCTATTCATCCAGTGGGTGTCTTCCAACTTCATCACAGCCTCTCCCTTTCGCCATTCTCATGTATTCAGCCTGAAAACTGATGGATAAAAACCCCAGATTGAAAGGCACTAATGATCTATCATTATTTTCCATGTCCTAATTTGCGTGCAGTGAGATTTCCATCAGTTGTCTGGGATCAGCCTGGTTTTGACTAATCTTTCCAGTGACACGGTGCTTAATTACAGATTTCTGCCTGAGCTCTGGAGCATGCAGGATGAGGAAGGCTGTCGCTGAAGCTGTTAACACTGTTGAGCACTCATTTGTCCTGGCTTCCAGCAAAGATATTCCCAAGAGAGACAAATACAAATAACACCCAGACATCACAGAGGAAAGTGCTGAATAACAATGTGTCCTGGGATGGTGGCAGGTGGGTAACTTTCTCTATCAGCTTGGTCTCCCAGGCAAGTCCCCCCAGCTCACAGTCTAAACCCAGTAGGTACTTCCTGAATGCCGTCCACTGACCAGCCTGGTTCTTTAGTGGCAGTTTCCCAGACTATGGTTCCCTAACCTAAAAGTCACGAAGTTAGGCAGAAGGCCCGCCGAGAATTTGAGGGTCAGTGACTTCAGCTGGGCGGGCGTGTCTGGTTGTGAAAAGTTGAAAGATACAAGTATGCAAGATGTCAATCCCACAGAAATGATAAAAAAAAATCTTCTACTGAAATGAGCAATTCCGGCTACAGGGGAAAGGTTTGAGATAATGAAACTTTTGAGTTTAAGAAAAATGCATCTAAAATTAATGGACCTCAGTGAATAGAGCATGATATATCATAATCCTAACATGTCTCATCATTGGCCCACCCCTCTCTTCCTCATCTCCTTCTGCCCCCTCCTCCCCTTACTCAATGTAGTAAGCACCAGGACAGCTGAGACTCTTACATCTAGCCACAGATCAACCTGCCCTGTCCAAATTAATGTGTGCCCTTTTTTTTTGAGACAAGTCTTATGGCCTTGAACTTTCTCGGTTGCTGAGGCTGGCCCTGCATTTCTGATTCATCTCCCATCTTCCTAGTGCTGGCATTTTAGGCACACACCAACATGTCCAAACTTCCTTAAGTGTTAGTCTTTCTGTTGCTTTGTTTGTTAAGGTGAACTCTCGTGGTAAAGGCTGGTCTGGTACTCCATATGTAGCCAACACTGGCTGGGATCTCCTCCTCCACTTCTCAAGTGTTTGGATTGCTGGCAAGTTTAGGTGTATTCCCTGGGTACCTGAGGGTCTGAGGAGCCATCTGCCTCACCTCATGGTCTCTGGTTTCTGGTTAGGTCACTGATTGTGGAAATGTGTGAGTCATTTTTTCAGACTTTTCCCCCCTTAGTGGATTCCCAGTTCAGGCCTGTCTATCCTTTTCCTTTGTCAACCCCTTCTCCTTCTAATATTTGGCAAATTCCTTGCATTTTATCCTCAATTTTGGATGAGGCTGGTGTTTGTCACATAACACCAGGTCAGCTCGCTGTTGGATTTCTCCAGAAGCTGTCCTTGGAATAATCACACCTTGGAAATAAATAGCAGCACCAACTAAGAAGATGGCTCGGGACCAGCACTGTTGGAGCTGGTACCCTCCTCATTACCATCATCACCTGGACAGCCTTGTGGTCGAGCCCATTCCACTGATGAGCACTAGAGAAGTCACTACCTGGCTACTCAGAACCAATCATACCATCAGGAAGGACTGGCATATTTGGCACAGATGTTTGGCCCTGATGTCAGGTGCTTGGCTTGAGCAGAAAGCCAGATGGCTCTAGCTAGAACACCAGTTTTTGGTGACCCAATGGTGAAAAGACCCCATCCCACAGTACAAAGTATGTGGACCAGTTCTATACCTGCCTGCCCTCCTGCTAGCTGGTCACCTCAATGGGGACACCTGGGATTCTTGCTGAATTTATGAGACATCAGGATCCTTTTTCCCAGAGTTTGGGCAGAACTGGGTATCATTCAGAACTTTTGAGGTTCTCTCAGTCCCTGTATTTGGAGAGTCTTCAGCTCTGTGCAGTGATGTCCAGCTGGGGCTGTGTGGAAGCAAGTTGGAGGCTACATTTAGTCAGATGGTGGTGACATTGAGGCCAAGGTGGCTTGTTGATCTCCAGATACCAGACAGGTCAAAGAGAAATGATGCCTCAAGGGGCTTCAACCACCAGTGATTGCTCTTGCAAAGGAACTTGAAAGACACCTGACCACTGGGATACTTTCCTCTGTGAGAGGGCTACCCCAGAAACCAAGATTCCAAACCAGCAGATGCAACATGCAAGAGAAATGTATTCAGCACTGGCACAAGTGGGGTCTCTTTCCTGGTCAGTCAGAGAGCCCTGAGCAGTGGTTACAAGCATTTTTAAAGGCAGAAACTACAAAATTTGCATAAGATACCAGGTGCCCCGGGTTTGGCCCAATTTAAAAATCATCATATATTTCAGCAATCATTTTCTTACCTGGGAAATTTTGTAACATTAGTCTTAAACTGGTTGGCTCAGGGGAGGTCTCTGGGGAGGGGTTACTCTGTAGGGGAGTTCACATATTTACATACTTGTGATTGGCTGACATTTGACCTAGTTTGCTGGACTCACCAGATGGTCCTTATCTTGGGTCCCATTTGAGGAATTTTTTTAAACAGAGACTTATTACTATTTTAATCTATAATTGCAGACCTTGTCCCAAGGCCGACTGCTCGGCTCTGAAACTTTTTACTTATTTCCAGGGAGAGGATGGGTCAGTGTCTAATGCAAGCAAGTTTACAGAACCAAAGTCAGCAATTTGCAGTTGTAAAATGTATCTCTAATTTTTTTCCTCATTCCCTCCTTTTTCTTTGGACTAATTTTAATCTTAAAATTTAGGGTGTCTGTATATTATCTTGTGGAGTGTCAATCGTTCTTAATGCTTGGTATTGTTGGGTTAATACCATAGCCTGCGTAATGGACAGTCTTTCTCGGATAAACTGTAGCAGCCTATTAAGAATGTAGGGGCCAAAAGTGAGAAGCAAAAGTAGGATGATGATGGGCCCTGCTAACACAGACAATAATGTGGTGAGCCATGGTGATTTGGACCACCAATTTTCAAACCAACTGGCTCCGGAGGCCTTTTCCCATTTTTGTTCCCCCAGTCACTTACGAAGCTTGGCCATGGAGTCATGTACAACACCAGTGTGGTCAGCATAGAAGCAACATTCTTCTTTTAGGGTCGCACATAATCCTCCATCTCTAATGAAAACCAAGTCTAGGCCTCTTCGATTTTGGAGCACAACCTCTGACAGGGAGGTGAGGGAGGTTTCTAATGCAGAGTTGGAAGCCTCTAGCCCCCTCAAATCCTGTGCTATAGTGGCCTTTAGCTGTTCCATGTGCTGATACCCTTGCACATAAGCAGCACTCCCCATTCCCGCCCCCGCTATGCCCACTACTGTTCCCAGTTCCATGAGGACGGCTAAGGTCATGGTGACAGGTTCTCTTTTGTATCGGTGGGTCAGGACTTCCATCTGTTCTTCAAAAGATGGGGAGTCGTGGTATATAACCCGAGGGTACAGATGCACTAGAACGCAGAAACCAGTCTGGTTTATCAGAATTGGTGAGATACAAGGGGTTAAACTGATGTTACAAGCCCACCATCCCCAGTCTGAGGGTGCTAAGTATTTGCCTGTAATTGCTGTAACCTTTTCTGTGTGGGCACAGAGCTGACTCTTTTCAGGGGGTGGTGTATCAAGACATAGCCCTGTCCTGATACCTCAGATAAAGTTAGTTTGCTGGCACCTTGCCTTCCCCAGGAGCATGAGTCAGTGTTGTTGTAGGTACCGTTGTAGGCTGTTCCCTCATAATAAGGGGGTTCCTCAGAAAGGCAGAGCCAACAGGACTGAGTGAGGTCGCTTTTGGTGGAGTTAAGGGCAGAGAAGGCTCCCTTAATCAGGTTGTATAAGGGGAGGGGCATCAGGGACATCTGTATGGTTGTTGATGGAGGGGGAGGGTGGTTTTTTGAAGTCATGGGGGTGTGGGTTGTGGTTATAATCTTGGGTGGCAGGGCTTGGGGTACCCGAGAGCAGGGACGAAGGACAGGGTTTGGTCCTATCATCATTGGATGAGACAGGGGTTTTTGGAGGAGGGTAATCTTAAACCAGAGGCCATCGTCATTTCCCTCCTTGTAGAGACCTTTTTGCAACTGGGCTAGATTTTCAACTCGTTTCCCTGGTTCTGTAAAGATGATGGACAAGGGGTTACAAAGAGCCTGTTTTGAGCAGTCTGCCACAGAGCCCTTTTTGACCGGAATCCAATCATGACTGGAAGATGGTCCCCAGTAGGCATCCCCGGTAGTCTCACATCCCCATTTGGCACAGTATAGGGACTCAGGCCCTCCACATTTTAGAACTTGTTTTCTACGTCTCCTATCTCTAGGACAGACGTAGAACTCCAAACCATGGAGTTCGGCGTGTGCCTGTGGGTTTGAGCACCCATACCAAGGGGGAGGGACTATTTTTACTCTCCATTGTAAATCGTTTGGGTTTTCTTGTTCTGGGATATCCCAGGTGTCCAGCCCCATGAATAGTTGGCACAGGTCAGGCGTTAGGGTGGGCCACCAGGTTCCGGGGGTGTGGTTGCCTTCAGTTAACCAGACGACCTGTCCAGTAGTAGTGCTAACTTCCCAAACCAGATGTTGGGGGGCAGTGTGGATTAGCTGCTGAGCTAGCTCCTAGGTTACAGGGTAAAAGTACCAGTAGGAGAAACAATACCAGCTTGGCAGACTTGAAGTTTAAATGGATTACTAGTCTCTTCCAATTTTCAGTCGGGTCCCAGCTGGCGTGCTGGCTTAAGATGGGAGGCATGGATCCAGGCTGCGATGCCATCAACCTTTACTGCCATGGGGGTGGTCAGCAGCACAATATATGGGCCCTTCCAACGAGGCTCGAGGGTCCTGGATTGGTGTCTTCTCACGTACACTTCGTCGCCGATCTGGAAGGGGTGTGGGACAGTGGAGCTCCCAGCTGTATAGATGGCGGCCAAGGGCTTCCACACCAGTCTCTGGATGAGTTGTAGGGCTCACAGCCACACCTGAAAACTTTGGGTATTTGCAAAGGAATCAATGGCAGGGTCAAGGAAATCTGCTATAGGAGGTGGTCCCCCATATAGGATTTTGTAGGGAGTCAGTCCATGGCTCGCTAGAGTGTTTCGAGCTCTAAACAGAGACATGGGAAGGAGTTGGACCCAGTCTTTAGTGCAAGTTTCTAGGGCTAATTTGGTTAGGGTCTCTTTAATCGTTCTGTTCATTCGCTCTACCTGTCCTGAACTTTGGGGTCTGTAAGTGCAATGTAATTTCCAATTTATCCCCAAAAGGTTGGCCACCATCTGACTTACCTGAGAGACGAAAGCAGGGCCATTATCTGACCCTATTACCTTAGGGCGCCCAAATTGAGGAAAGATCTCTTCTAAAATCTTTTTGACCACCACTTGTGCTGTTTCTTGTTTGGTGGGGAAGGCTTCTGTCCAGCCGGAGAAAGTATCTACAAAGACTAGGAGATATTTAACTCCGTATTTGCCAGGCCTGATCTCGGTGAAATCAATCTCCCAGTGGTGCCAGGTCGTTCTCCTCTCATCCTGACTCCAGCGGGTGCCTGGAACAGGCCTGCATTGACCTTGGCACAGGGAATACAAGAGTCTACAACTTGTTTAATTGTGCCCGATAAATATGGAATGTAATGAAACTGTTTCCTCTCTCTGTAAAAGAGTCTCTAGCTTTTTAAAACCCAAGTGAGTCCACCTGTGCAGGTAAGTGACCAGTCTCCTTGCATCCTTTGGGGGGCAGTATAGTTTTATTTTTGTATTCCCAAGTTCCGGTCGAGTCATTAAAGGTTGCCTTTAACTTTTTGGGCCATCTCTATGTCCTGATCTGAATACTGGAAGAGAGGCTGTTGTTTGGCTGCCCTTTCCTGGGATGTGGTTAAGGCAAGGTTTGGTTTTGTATAGGGCTTGTGTCCTAGCAGTTTCCATCTGCCATGCTGTTTCCCACCGCTAACAGGGTCCCTCCCCACCTGGTGACCCGGACCAATGGATGATGCTTGCTCACCCTTTTAGGTAGGGAGAGGGCCTGATAGGGAGGTCTAGGATTTCTATTTTGTTTTTAATAATCTTTTCCGCTGAAGGTTAACAGGCCCCGCCTTCGATAAATCTCTCCATGGACATGTGCAGTAGCAAAAGCATACTGGCTGTCTGTGTAAATGTTGACTTTTTTTCCCTGGGCCTTTGTCAATGCCTGCGTCAGGGTGATGAGTTCAGCCTTCTGTGCTGAGGTTCCCGGCTATAGGGCCGATGCCCAGATGACTGTGGTCCCATCTACTACTGCTGCCTTTCGCTCACCGTTATGCAGGAAATTGCTCCCATCTGTGTACCAGGTGTGTTCAGCATCTGGCAGAGGTTGGTTAGTTAAGTCTTCACAGGTCCCACGTACTTCTGCCAGAATTTGATGACAATCATGTTCGATGGAGAGGTGAGAGTCCGAGTCCAGAAGTAGAGTCATTGGGTTGAGAGAGACTGCAGCCCCAAACCAAATCTGGTCTGGATTTAATAGCATTGTCTGGTAATGGGTGATCCAGGCATTTGAAAGCAATTGGTCAGGGGGCTGGTGAATAAATGTCTCTATGGCATGGGGGGCCGTCACTGTTAAGGGCTGTCCCAAGGTTAGCTTATCAGAGTCTTTTACCAATATGGCCACAGCTGCAATGATATGGAGACATGGAATCTTGTTTGAGGAGGCTCTACATCAGGACCTGGCCGATTTCAGAGTCAGCCATCCTCAGTTCGCTCTTTGCAGTATGTAGATGACCTGCTCCTAGCAACTGAGACTCGAGATGACTGTCAAAAAGGTACCAGGGCCCTTTAAAAAGGCTAGGGGAATTAGGGTATAGGGCCTCAGCTAAAAAGGCCCAAATTTGTGTCAGACAAGTGACCTACCTGGGCTATAAGCTTGAAGGAGGACAGAGGTGACTAACAGAGGGTCGTAAACAACTGTCACCCAGATCCTGCCGCCCACAAATGCACAGGCCCTGAGGGAGTTCTTGGAAGTGCTGGATTTTGTCGCTTATGGATACCAGGATTTGCTGAGCTGACAGCCCCTCTGTATCCTCTTACCAAGGCCAATGCCCCATTCCAGTGGGAAAAAGAACAACAACAGGCCTTTGATCAATTAAAAAGGTCTTATTATCAGCTCCGGCTTTGGGCCTCCCAGATGTGACCAGGCCATTCACTTTATATGTGGATGAACAACAGGGAATTCCAAAAGGAGTTTTGACCCAAAAATTAGGGCCCTGGAAAAGACTGGTGGCCTACTTTTCAAAGACACTGGACAATATGGCAGCTGGAATACC
>NW_023413422.1:0-13576 GCF_903995425.1 Onychomys torridus
TTTTTATCTGAACTCAGTGTGTGGGACTGGACAGATGACTCTGTGGCAAAAGCAACTGTTGCTCTTGCAGAGGACCCTTGTTCAACCCTCCTCTAGACTCCACAGGCATATCCGTTTCTGTAGAAAATACAACATACTAAAATATAATAATAGTAGGCAAAAAACCTATCAAGGGTAGAGGAGCCAACCCAGAAGGAAGAAAAGGTTCCAGAGATCAGACAAATATGTCAGACTCCTCATACTCACATACTTAGGAGTCCCTCTAACTACTGACCTAAACAACCACCATCTGTATACAGAGGATTTAGTACAGACACACGCAGGTTCTGTGATTGCCTCTTAGGTCTCTGGGAGCCCCAATGAGTTCTGTTTAGATGAATCGGTGGGCTCTGTTCGCCTGGTGTCTTTGAACCATCCTACAATCCTGCCTTTCTCTGTTGAGGTTCCATGAACTCTGCCTAATGTTTGGCAGTGGATCTCAGCATCTGCTCTCATCAGCTGATGGTGAAGCCTAAGTGATGACAAATTGGCTAGGCACCAATCTATGAGTATAACAGAATTTCAATAGGCATTGTCTCACTCTGTGTGTGTGTGTGTGTGTGTGTGTGTGTGTGTGTGTGTGTGTGTGTGTGTGTGTGTGTGTATGTGTGTGGGATGACTGCACACACTTCCAAAAGTGAACAGAGCTGGATGGACTAAAATGGCATTGTTCACACAGAAACACCACTGGGAATCCACAAGCTGATTTTAAAATTTTTATTCAGTTCATATTTTATTTAGGCAAGGTATTTTCTACAGAGATGGATGTGACTGGAGTCTAGAGGAGGACTGAACAAGAGTCCTCTGCAAGACCAACAATGGCTTTTGCCAACAGAGTCATCTGTCCAGTCCCATACACTGAGTTCAGATAAAAATTCTGATTCTTTTCCCTTTCTATTGAAATCAAACATTTATGTTTGTTTTCTCCTTTTTTTTGTTTTTTCTTTTGGGGGGGTGTTTTTTGGGGGGTGGGATTGTTCCTTTGCTTTAATTTTACACATCAGCTGTGGGTTCCCCTGTCCTCCCCCCTCCTGCCCCCACCCCCACCTTCCTCTCCCCTCCATTACCATCTCCTCCAGGGCCAAATCTCTTCTGGGGCTTCATTTAAACTTGGTGGATTCAGTCCAGGCAGGTCCTATCCCCTCCTTCCAGGCTGAGCAAAGTGTCCCGGTGTAAGCCCCAGTTTCGGGACAGCCAGCTCATACACTAAGGACAGGTCCTGGTCCCACAGCCTGGATGCCTCCCAAACAGTCCAAGCCACTCAACTGTCTCCTTTATCCAGATGGCCTGATCCAGCTGGGGGCTCCACAGCCTTTGGTTCACAATTCATGTGCTTCCATTCATCTGGCCTTTCATCCCCATGTTTTGTCCAATCCTGGGCTCAACAATTCACGCTCCCACAGTCCCTCCTCCTTCTCAACAACTGGACACACGGAGCTCCACCTGGGGACTGTCTCAGGATCTCTGCATCCACTTTCATCAGTCAATGGATGAGAGTTCCAGCCTGACCATCAGGGTGTTTGGCCATCTGATCACCAGACTAGGTCAGATCAGGCTTTCATTTGGACAGAGGATGCATCAATGTGGACCTCAGGGAACCTCTCCAGCACTCGGCCCACTCCTGTTCTCATGTGGTCGTCATCCATCATGGTCTAACATTCCTTGTTTTCCCTTTCTGTTCCTGATCCAGCTGGGATCTCTTGCTCCCCCAAGCCTCCCTTCCCTCAAACCTTGCCCTTCATTTCTCCCACTCACGTCCAGGTTGTTCATGTAGATCTCATCCATTTCTCTGTCATTGGGTGATCCCTGGTACTTTCCTAGGGTCCTGTTTTCTAGGTAGCCTCCTTGGAATTGTATAGCAGTCTAGTCATCTTTGTTTTGCATCTAGTATCCTCCTATGAGTGAGTACATACCATGTTTGTCCTTCTGAGTCTGGGTTACCTCACTCAGGATGATTTTTTCTAGATCCATCCATCTGCCTGCAAACCTCATGATGTCATTGTTTTTCTCTGCTGAATACTACTCCATTGTGTATGTGCACCATATTTTCTTCAGTTGAAGGGCATCTAGGTTGTCTCCAGGTTCTGGCTATTACAAACAATGCTGATATGAACATAGCTGAGCACATGCCCTTGTGGTATGATTGAGCATTCCTTGCGTATATGCCCAAGAGTGCTACAGCTGGGTCTTGGGGGAGATGGATTCCCAGTTTTCTAAGGAAGCACCATATTGATTTCCAAAGTGGCTGTACAAGCTTGCATTCCCTCCAGGAGTGGAGGAGACTTCCCCTTGCTCCACATCGTCTCCAGCATAAGCTGTCTTCTGTGTTTTTGATCTTAGCCACTCTGACTGGTGTAAGGTGGTATCTCAGAGTCGTTTTGATTTGCAATTCCTGGATAATTAGGGATGTTGAGCTTTTCCTTAAATGTCTTTCAGCCATTTGAATGTCCTCTGTGGAGAATTCTCTGTTTAGTTCTATAGCCCATTTCTTAATTGGACTATTGGGTATTTTGATGTCTAGTTTCTTGAGTTCTTTATATATTCTAGATATCAGCCCTCTCTTCAGATGTGGGGTTGGTGAAGATCTTTTCCCATTCTGTAGGCTGTTGCTTTGTCTTGCTGACCATGTCCTTTGCTCTAGAAATGCTTCTCAGTTTCAATAGGTCCCATTGATTGATTGTTTCTCTCAGTGTCTGTGCTACTGGTGCCAAAGTGTTTAAGACTACTTCCTACTTTCTCTGCTATCAGGTTCAGAGTAACTGGATTTATGTTGAGGTCTTTGATCCACTGGGACTTAAGTTTTGTGCATGATGACAGATATGGATCTATTTGCAGCCTTCTACACATTGACATCCAGTTATGCTAGCACTATTTGTTGAGGATGCTTTCTTTTTTCATTGTACATTTTTGGCTTCTTTGTCAAAAATTATATGTTCATAGGTATGTGAGTTAATGTCAGGGTCTTCAATTTGTTTCCATTGGTCCACATGTCGGTTTTTATGCCAGTAACAAGCTGTTTTTATTATGTAGCTCAATATTAGAGCTTGAGGTCGGGGATTGAGATGCCTCCAGATGTTGTTTTATTGTACAGGATTCTTTTGGCTATCCTGGGTGTTTTGTTTTTCCAAATTTAGTTGAGTATAATTCTTTCAAGATCTGTGAAGAATTGTGTTGGTAATTTGATTGGGATTGCATTGAATCTGTAGATTGCTTTTTTCTAAGATTGCCATTTTTACTATGTTAATCCTGCCTATCCATGAGCATGGGAGATCTTTCCAATTTCAGACAACTTCTTCAATTTCTTTCTTCAGGGACTTAAAGTTCTTGTCATATAGATCCTTCCCATGCTTAGTTAGAGTAACCCCAAGGTATTTTATATCATTTGTGGCTATTGTAAAGGGTGATGTAGTTCTGATTTCCTTCTCAGCCTGTTTGTCTATTGTATAATAGGAGGGTTACTGATTTTTTTTTAGTTGATCTTCTACCCTGCTATGTTGCTGAAGGTTTTTATTACCTGTATCAGTCCCTTTGTTGAATTTTTGGGCTCACTTGTAATTACTAACATGTCATCTGCAAAAAGGGAGAGCTTGAATTATTCCTTTCCATTTTGTATCCCCTTAATCTCTCTGTATTGTCTTAGAGCTCTGGCTATAACTTCAAGAACTACATTGAATAAGTATGGGGAGAGGGGACAACCATGCCTTGTTCCTGATTTTAGTGGTATTGCTTTGAGTTTTTCTCCATTTAATTTGATGTTGGCTGTTGGCTTGCTTTAGATTACCTTTATGAAATTTACGTATGTTCCCTGTATTCCTCATTGCTCCAAGACCTTTATCATGAAGGGGTGTTGGATTTTGTCAAATGCCTTTTCTGCATAGTGAGATGATCATCTGGTTTTCTTTTTTGAGTCTGTTTATATGGTGTATTACATTGACAGACTTTTGTATGTGGAACCACCCTTGTATCCCTGGGATGAAGACTACATGATCACGGTGGATAATTGTTTTGATGTGTTCTTGGAGTCTGTTCGCCAGAATTTTATTGAGTATTTTGCATCAATGTTCATGAGGGAGATCAGTCTGTAGTTCTCTTTCTTTATTGCATCTTTGTTTGGTTTAGGAATCAGGGTAATTCTAACCTCAAAGAAGGAGTTTGGTAATATTCCTTCTGCTTCTATTGTGTGGAACTATTTAAAGAGTATTGGTATTAAGTCTTCTTTAAAGATGTGGAAGAATTTTGCACTTAAACCATTTTTGTTCAGGGCTTTTTTTGGTTGGAAGATTTTAATGTCTGATTCTATTTCCTTAGGGGTTATTGGACTATTTCAATGGTTTATTACATCTTGATTTAACTTAGGCATGTGGTACCTATCCAGAAAAGTATCCATTTCTTTTAGATTTTCCAGTTTTGTGGAGTAAAGGTTTTTGAAGTATGACCTGATGATTCTCTGGATTTCCTCATTGTCTGTTGTTATGTCCCCCTTTTCATTTTTGATTTTGTTAATTTGGATGCTCTCTCAGTGTCTTTTGGTTAGTTTGGATAAGGGCTTGTCTATCTTGTTGATCTTCTCAAAGACCCAACTCTTTGTTTCATTAATCCTTTGTATTGTTCCCTTTATTTCTATTTTATTGATTTCAGCTCTCGTTTTGATAATTTCCTGGCATTTGTTCCTCCTGAGAGACATTGCTTCTTCCTGTTCAAGGGCTTTCTGGTGTGCTGCCAAGACACTAGCATAAGAATTCTCCAGCTTCTTTATGTGGGCATTCAGTGCTATGAATTTCCCTCTTAGCACTGCTTTCATAGTGTCCCATATTTGGGTATGTGGTGTATTCATTTTCATTGATCTCTAGGAAGTCTTTAATTTCTTTCTTTATTTCTTCTTTAACCCATTCAGTTGAACATTATTCAGTTTCCTTGAGATTGTAGGATTTCTGTAGTTTTTTTCTGTTGTTGAAATCTAACTTTAAACCCTGGTGGTCCAATAAAACACAGGAAGTTATTCTAAGTGTTTTGTATCTGTTGAGATTTGCTTTGTGGCCAAGTATGTGGTCAATTTTAGAGAAGGTTCCATGGGGTGCTGAGAAGAAGGTATATTCTTTTTTGTTTGGGTGGAATGTTCTGTAGATATCGATTAATTCCATTTGAGACGTAACATCAGTTATGTCCATCATGACTCTGTTAAGTTTCAATTTGGCTGTTCTGACCAGAGGTCAAGGTGGGGTGTTGAAGTCTCCCACTATTAATGTGTGGGGTTTTATATGTGATTTAAGCTTTAGTAATGTTTCTTTTATATATGTGGGTGCCCTTGTGTTTGGGGCATAAATGTTCAGAATTGAGACTTTATCTTGATGGATCTTTCCTCTGATGAGTATGTAATGTCTTTCACCATCCCTTTTGATTGATTTTAGTTTGAAGTCTATTTTGCTGGATATTAGGATGGCTACACAAGCTTGCTTCTTAAGACCATTTGATTAGAAAGTCTTTTCCCAGCCATTTATTCTTAGGAGGTATCTGTCTTTGAATTTGAGGTGTGTTTCTCGTATGCAGCAGAAAGTTGCGACCTGTTTTCCTATCCATTCTGTTAGTCTGTGTCTTTTTATAGGTAAATTAAGTCCATTGATATTAAGGGATATTTATGACCAGTGATTGTTCATTCCTGTTGTTATTTTTATTTTTTGGTGGTAGTGTGTGTGTGTACTTCTCTTCTTTGGGGTTTACTGCTGTGGTGTTATCTATTGCCTGTGTTTTCATGGGTGTATCAGCCTTCCTAGGTTGGAATTTTCCTGGCAGTGCTTTCTGTAGGGCTGGGTTTGTGGATAAGTATTGTTTAAATCTGGTTTTGACTTGGAATGTCTTGTTCACTCCATCTATGATGATTGAAAGTTTTGCTGGGTATATTAGTCTAGGCTGGCATCCATGGTCTCTTAGTGTCTGCATTGTATCTGTCCAGGTCCTTCTGGCTTTCAAAGTCTCCATAGAGAATTCGGGTGTTATTATGATGGGTTTGTCTTTATATGTCACTTGGCCTTTTTCCTTTGCTGCCCTTAATATTCTTTCTTTATTCTGTACATTTACTTGATTAATCATTATATGGCAATGGGACTTTTTTGGGGAGGTCTAGTCTGTTTGGTGTTCTATAGGCTTCTTGTATCTTCATAGGCATTTCCTTCTTTAAGTTGGGAAAGTTTTCTTCTATGATCTTGTTAAATATATTTTCTGTGCCTTTGAGTTGGTATTCTTCTCCTTCCTCTATCCCTATTATTCATAGGTTTGGTCTTTTCATGCTGTCCCAAATTTCTTGGACATTTTGGGTCATAACTTTGTTGGTTTTAGTGTTTTCTTTGACTGATGAATCTATTTCTTCTACCATATCTTCAACACCAGAGATCCTCTCTTCCATCTCTTGCATTCTGTTGGTTATACTTGCCTCTGAAGTTCCTGTTTGTTTACTCAGATCTTCTATGTCCAGCATTCCTTCTTCTAGTATCTTCTTCATTTTTTTCTATTTCCCTCTTCAGGTGTTGGACTGTTTCCCTTGCTTTTTCATGATTTTCTTTCAAGGACTTATTGTTTTCTTCTGCTTTAATTGTCCTTTCCTCTAGTTTTTTATAGCATTCTTCCCATTTTTATTTGTTTGCTCCTCCACTTTATTTTTGATTTCTTCTATATAAGGCTCTAGCCTCTTCATGATGTTACTTACAAGTTCTTTTCTTCTCCTTCTTCCATTCCATGATGTTCAGGTCTAGCTGTTGGAGAAGGGCTAGGTTCTGGTGATGCTGTATTGCTCTTTATTTTGGTGTATGTACTTCTTCCTTGGCATCTGCCCATCTCCTTGTGGGTTAGTTCTTGGTCTTATCAGTGTACTTGGTCCAGACAGAGCTGACAGGTTTAGGGAGCCAGTCTCTGGTCCAGATGGAAGTTCTGGGCCAGATGGGAACTCTGGTCCAGATGAGAGTGCTGGCTGGATAGGAGCTGGGGGGCTGGACTCTGAGTCTCAGGAAGTCCCTGGGATCTCTTTATCTTGTCCAGATGGGAGCTCCTCTTGTCCAGATGGGAGTTCTGGGACAGGATGGAAGCTCTGGTTCAGATGGGAATTCCGGGACAGATGGGAGCTGGGGGCTCTCTGGTCCAGATGGGAGATCCAGGACAGGATGGAATACTGGACGTTGGTCTCTAAGTCTCAGGAAGTGGCTGGGGTCTACAGCAGATGGGTGTGGGGGCAAGGTGTTGAGGTTGTAGTGTCCACCAGATGGTCTCTCTGGTCTCTGGTCCAGATGGGAGTTCTGGGGCAGATGGGAGCTGGGGGATGGTTGGTCTCTGCGTCTCAGGAAGTGGCTGGGGTCTCGGGTAAATGGGTGTGGGGGCAGGGTGTGGAGACTGTAGGGTCTGCCTGCAGTCTTGGAATAGGGAAGACTTCCCACAGGGCCCACCAATTGGCCTGAAACTAGGGCCAAGTTGGGCAGGTCCTCCCAGGATGGTGCCCAGGGTTGGGACCCAGGGGCAGTAGCCTCTCTGACTATATCCACAGGCACTAACCTCTGGTCTAGATGGGAGTTCTGGGGTGGATATCACTTGGACTATTTAAGACCTTGTCACCCATTAAGGTTTTGGACAAGTTGCCCAGTTCCTCATTTTTTTTTTTAACCACATCAACAGTTTCTAGATGGGATATATCTCTATATAATCTTTAAAATTCACTAAGAGTCCGTAATTGATCTCTACTAATTTGTACATTTGGGGGTCTAATTTTTGGTAGAGCTATTTTATATCCTAAATAATTAATAGAGTCTCCTATTTGTATCTTTTCAGGAGCAATTTGTAATCTCCAACAAGGCTAAATTTTCTTTCCTTCTTCCAACATTCTTTTTATCTGCATTTGAATCAGTTAGTAAAATATCATCCATGAAATGATAAATTATAGATTTAGGAAATTGTTCCTAAATCAATTTTCCAAACTTCTAATGGCTCTCATACAAAATATGGGCACAGGGTTGGGCTATTTATCATTCCCTGTGGGAGAACCCTCCATTGATATACCTAAATTGCTGAGAATTATTATAAGTAGGCACCATAAAGGCAAATCTTTCTCTGTCTTTTTCTTGTAAGGGTATGGAAAAGAAACAGTCTTTTACATCAATAACTATAAGAGGCCATCCTTTAGGTAATAAAGTAGGCAAAGGAATTCCAGACTGCAAAGAGCCCATTGGCTGAATTATGTTCTGAATTGCTATTAGGTCTGTTACCATTCTCCATTTACCAGATTTCTTTTTAATAACAAATACAGGAGAATTCCAAGGGCTAGTTAGATCTTCAATATGATGAGCATTTAACTGCTCTTGTAACAGATCTTCTAAAGCCTGGAGTTTCTCTGTTGTTAAAGGCTATTGCTGAAACCATAAAGGCTTGTCTGTTAACCATTTTAAAGGTAGAGCTTTTGGTGTATTTGAAAGATCAGCAGTTGTTGTGCCCTGTTAGTGTACAATCTGGGTGGCTGGTGACTGCTCTTTATAATATCTCCTAATATTTCTCTCAGAAACATGTGTTAGATATAATCTCATCATTGAATTCTTCTGTCTGGGTCTAAATTTCTCAATGATTCACTTTAACATGTTTTTCTAAAGCTTTTATCTTGGCACTTAAATTCACCAACCTTTATAATGCTAAAATAAAAATGATCAACAAATAATGTTCATAACTGTTGTTATATACATCCCACCAATATTCATTATCCTTTCATTTGATTGTTCCAATTTCAGAAAGCCTAATGTGTCAGCAATCAGAGACTAAATTCCTTCCATGGTAAAAATATTTCCCATTTTATTAATGTGGGAAAAATTCTCTTTTAACTAATTTCTCCTTTTAAGAATTTTTTGTTGTTTTTGTTTTTTTCTAGACAGGGTTGTTCTGTGTAGCTTTTTGCCTTTCCTGGGACTCGCTTTGGAGACCAGGCTAGCTTTGAACACACAAAGATCTGCCTGCCTCTGCCTCCCGAGTGCAGGGATTAAAGGTGTGCTCCACCAATTCCCTTTTTTTCGATGTTTTTTGTTTGTTTGTTTGTTTTTGTTTTTTTGAGACAGGGTTTCTCTGTGTAGCTTTGTGCCTTTTCTGGAACTTACTCTGTAGCCCAGGCTGGCCTTGAACTCACAGAGATCCACATGCCTCTGCCTCCCAAGTGCTGGGATTAAAGGCATTTGGCACCACTGCCCTGCTCCTTTAAGACATCTTAGTTGACTTATCAAGTCTGTCAATGGAGTAGAACAGTAGAAGTCCAAGGGAATTACAAAGCAGCTCCTAGTGTGGTGACAGTCTGAGATGGGAATCCAGAGATAGCCCACCACCCACCAGGAGAAAGAAAGTCAAAGAAACTCTGGCCACGTGGTCTGGCCTGAGCCATGCAATCAGTCCTAGGCCAAGATCCCTGTAAGCCCAAAGGCTTTGTAATGAATTCTTGCCACATTAAACACAAATTGTAGATAAATTTTTAAATGGTCTTACTAAATAAAAAACACATAGCCAAGTATAGGGGTAAAAGCCTTAGAGAGATCAGGGAAATAGGGAAAGTCACTAACCAACCTTACCTCACCAAAATGCAGCTTCCAAATGTGAGTTACTTCCTGCATACCCATGCCTATATGCCTTGCTCTTCTGCCATCTGATTTGCTCTCTCTGTTCAGTTACATCACTTCCTCTTCCTACCAACCTCTGTTACAGACCTCCAGTCCTCCATGGTTAACTTGTGTTGGAATCAAGGCATGTGCCACCACACATGGTTGTTTCCAGTGTGGCCTTGAACTTACAGAGAGGTCTTGCCTGCCAAGTGATAGGATTAAAAGTGTGTGTTAACATTGCATGACTTCTGTGCTGTGACTGGCTTTTTCTTCTGATCTCCTGCCAAGTTTATTTATTTGTGCTTTACTATTAAAGCACAAATAAAATATCACCACAAGGTGTAACCAGGTCATTCTTGATGAGTTCATGCTGTTAATCCCATGCTGATTCTCTATCTCAGCTACCATGTCTACTTTGATCATGGACCATGGGACAATACAAGGAAGACTTGGGAAAGAGGCTGACAGTCCAGAGAATGAGTCATCCTTTCTACCTGATTACTGAACTCCTTCTCTGCTTAAGTCACCTTTTGATGGGCATTTACATGGGACACAGGGATTGTCACATTCTTTCCTCCTTTGTAGATCAGTCCAAATGTTTTTCCTCAAATTTCTTTCAAATTTTTCATTATTTTTTCTTTTGTTTTTATTTTTTATTTTCTCTTACAATATATCCTGACCACCCCACCCTCCACTCCTATTATGATCAATCCATGTGAGTGTATTAAATGGGTAAGAGAATTTATTAAGATACAAACTGAGGAAATACACTCATGATTACATAACAGAGTTAACAGAGGAAGTTGTCCTTTGATCTGATCCAGATCCAATTTACCTCACAGGCAGGAGCAGAGAATGGGGCCTGTGACCCTTCTCTAACTCTTTATAAGAGGTCTTGTATGAGCACTGCCTCTTTTGGGCTATATAGCCCAAGATCATGGGCATATCCAATACCACTACATTTCCCCATTTAGTGTAAATAAAAAGGTTCTAATCTTAATGCAAACTATATTCAATCAGTATGATTATCAAGTATTGTTCAAAAAAAACCGAAAGAGTAATAACATAAACAAAAACGGAACTACAATCAACAAGAATAACATCAAGCAAGAAAGATGTGCTAAATGCCCAGGACATTGGTAAATGGCAAATTACTGAGATTACTCCAATAATTGTCCTGTCTTGAAGATTCTAACTCGAGTACAGATATGTTCTAGCTAAGATATGAGAAATTATAACTGTAGCTATCTAGTCTTCAACTCCATTAAAGACCAGAGAAGGAACATAATAATATCTGAGAAAATGAAAACTGCAAGCAAGCAATTTCCAATATTCTTGTGAGAATAGACAGAAACAGCTGGCAGCCTGGACAGTCACCTAAAGTTTCTCAGCATTGTTGGGGCAACCAATTTGTCTACACGCCTAGAATACCTGATAGACCATTTTCAGATGCAGGAAATTTTGAAGACCATCTTACCCTGTCTTGGCAGAGTTCACTAGTCACTTTTTCTTGTTTTTCTTAACTTGTCAGTGGTCTTAGTTTTTACAATATGGATGATAGGTGAAGAGATCATACATTATGAGTGGGAAACAGAGCCAAGAACCTCTGAAGGTGACACTCTTTTTTTCTGCCTTTTATTCAATTCAGATCGACAGTACCAAGATGACTCAGCACCCTTACTATGTTGGTGATCTTCCCCTTACATCTCAGGTAATCCTACTTGGATACACTCTTCCAGATCCATCTAAGCACTAACATAAACAAAATCATAAAGAAGACATCCCACTTAGCAAAATGAAATAAAGATCATATATGTATTTTAAACAGATTATTATACTCCAGTAAAAGAACATAATCATTAAAAGTCTCCCCACCAAAAAAGCCCAGGACTAGAGGGTTTGCAGGAAGTAGTACCTGCTACTCTGACCAAATCAATGGAGAATACTCACTGATATTATGAGTTAGTCATCTGCCAAAGTTTCCTAATAGAAACCAAAAATCAATCAGAGAAAGATATCAGAAAAAAAAATAGCCTCAAATAATATAAAATAACTTGTGAGTAATTCTAACAAAGCAAGTGAAAGATTAGTATGATCAAAACTTCAAGTCTTTGGGGAAGAAAGTGAAGAAGATATCAGAAAATGGAAAAATCTCCCAAGCTAATTGGTCAGTAGGATTAACATATAAAAATGGCCTTTCTACCAAGAGCAATCTACAGATTCAAAGCAATCTGTTTTAAATTTTCAACACAGTTCTTTCCATAGATTTTAAAGACCATCTCAGCTTCATATTGAAACACTTGAGAGCTAAAACATTGCAGAACAATAGAAGAACTGCTGCAGGTCTCACTATGCCTGATTTCAAATTGTACTTCAAAGCTATAGTAATAAAAGAACATGTTATAGACATGAATTGAATGGAAGACTCAGACATAAATCTACACACAGGGGCTATGCCACTCAAACAGACCTGTAGAGCCACCCAGGTCCATGTTGACATCTGAACCTTGAATGCTGCTTAGGGCTATGTCTGGGTCCATGGCCCAGGGAATCCAGAGTCTTTGCCCAAACTTGACTCTTTGAACAGCTCAGCAACACTAAGTAAGCTGACAGGTAATCTTTGCATTTTTCAAGTACCTGGTCAGGTATCCTTTCAAACACTATTTCTGTTTGTCTTTGGCTCTAAATAAGTAAGTTCACCCAAAATCCTACATCACCAAATTTTATCTGGAATCCCTGAACCCTTGGAAAATTCTAACCTTTGCATTTTTTTGGGTTACAAAAACTCCACTTCTGTATTCCGGGATATTCTCTCAAACCTGGGATTAGGGAGAAAATCTATTATGGCATAAAATGAAGCTCATTAAGTTTGACTCAAAGTATTTGGGTTAGTGGTTTACTTTCCTTTAGTAGGAATATCACTACCCATCTTGTCCCCTTTCTTGGAGTTGTGATATCTTTCTTCATTTCTGATTTGTCTGTATCTTTTGTCATCTGCATGTTTTGTCTCTGATCTTCTTTAATCATTGGAAAATATGGCACCATGAGGAGCCCTAAAGAGTTTCCTGCCTGAAAGCCATCATCTTTCTTACTTCTATTGTGGAAAAGCCATGCAGTTTCATGATGTTTATCTTGATCAATCACCCCTCCTTACACTGTTATTTTCTTCTTGGCCTGTTGGATTAAGGCCATCAGCAGCTCAAATTGGTCTGGGAGAAGTCTGAGCTTCCAGGTCAATGAACTGTATGTCCTGGCTCCAAACAGGAACACTCTCCCCACACCACCAATCACACTGGAATCAAAACTTCCAGGCCAGAAAAACTTAAAATCATGGAAAAGCAATTTGTTCCCCAAGATGTCACTAGGGGTGATAGTGATTGATTGGTAGTATTTCCTTTTCTAACACCTGGTGCCTACATCCATAGATATGGGCTATGGAGAAAAATGCCTCCTGGTGAATCTTATCCCATGTTATCCATTCCACAGAGGAAGTGGCCCAATGTAGTCATCCTGTCATGAAGTAGTTGGCTGGCCAGTCTGGGGAAATGGTGACATCTCTGGGGCTCTGTGTTGTTCTCTGCTGTTGGCAGATCTGTCATTCAGCACCAACTGTAACCAGGTCAGTCCTGATGAATGGTTGTCTAGGTTGTTGATGTCATGGATAACCTCTATCTCAGCTACCATGGCTGCTTTGACCATGGGTCCAAAGGGCTATACCAAGGATGGCTTGGCAAAGTGACTGACTATCAATCTAATCAGTCATCCTTTCTACTTGATTATTGACTTCTGTCTCTACTGAAGATACCTTTTATGGGCATTTACAGGGGGAAAAGGGATCTTAACATTCTTTGCTCATTTGCATATCTGTCCAAATACTTCTTCTCCAAATGTCTTTCTAATATGTCTGTATTTCCATTTCTCTTTTTTTT
>NW_023413423.1:0-1902 GCF_903995425.1 Onychomys torridus
CTATAGACTATTTGCTTATTACAAGGTTGTCCATGTATTCTTATCACATATTCAATGAGTATATCATTTATAATATGAATACTAAGAAACTAAATGGATTGTCAGTTGTACGCCACAGCTTTGAAGAAGCTATTATTCAAATGTTGATTTCTGTTAAGCCATTGATCTTTTTTTGTCTTCCTTCTTAAAAGAATCACTTGCAATCACTTTCCTGCCATTGAGGTACATGTGTTTATGAGCATTTATTGTTTATAGATGCATTTTAAGCTGTGATTATTTACACTGCCTCATCTTATTAAAACTTCCAGGTGAATGATATATATATATATATCCAGAAGCCCATTTCTATCAGCTTTTACAAGAAAATTACCTTCCATGTTTTTGACAACTTTGACAATGTTCTTCAACTTTAAGATCTTCCCAATTGTATCCTAAAATATAGGACAAGAAAGATATATGAATTATAACAAGAAACTGAAATTTTTACATTAATATCTTCAGTGATCCTTAGAATGAAATCTGATTTATTCAGATCATTTATTCTCATTCTCAATCAGAATTGCAGAAGAGCATCAATAATCAATCAACAGGTGTCAAATTATTTAAATTATGGAGGAAAATTTATAGTATTACCTATAGCAATGAGGTTCATATAGGTCTCCACCATCACATCTTTGTAGAGATTCTTCTGTGAAGGATCCATCAATGCCCACCCCTCCGGAGTGATGTCGACATGCACATCATAATAGGTCACTGCATTCTAACATATGCAATACATAAATGTGCCATCCACATGTATAAAACAGAAAAGCATTATACAACATTGTAAATGTGTACTTCTTTGACTATATAGCCACATAATTCTGGTGACGGCCACACGTATTTTATGACTCAGACATTACAACGAAATCATCAAGTTTCTTCACAAACAAACTCAATAGGAGGTTTACAACAATTATTTATGAATGCTTTGAAATGGATATCATCTTGCAAGAGAAATGCCCATTAACAGAGTTAGAGATTCAAGACAACACTTTGACAGTACTGAGCACACATCAGAGAAATTGCATGAACCATTACTAATTATAACAAAAATTTGTAAGCTGAGTGTAATGGCTCAAGCCTTTAATCCCAGAACTTAGAAGGTAGAAGCAGGTATATGTGCTTCTGAGTTGAAAGTTAGCCTAGTCTATGTAATCAGTTATAGGGCAACAAAAAAGTAAATATTAAGAACCCATCTGCACTTTAAACTTCCATCAAACAAACAAAAAGATAAGATGAACTCAGAGATTGTTTTACTGAAGTTCCTAAAAACTTAGGCATTCATTCTAGGTCTGTATTCATCTTCTAAAAATCTAAATTGCTCCTGTTTAAGTTGTGCTTTCATAAATCTTACTAAAATGGCTGTGCATGTAAACAGTTACAAATAGAAAGATGATAACGTTTGAAATATCATTGTTGGTCATAAATAATCAACACAGGGAAGAAGAGATGGTTGAGAAGATAAGAGCTGTTACTGGTCTTGTATATAGGGGGGATCATTTGCCAGTACTTATATTGGGGAATTGCAAAACTGTTCATTATTCCAAGCTTGTGGGTTCTAAGACTCTCTTTGGACTACAGTAAGGACCAGGCTTATGTGTGGTGCATATCAGAAAAAAGAATCATATTCATTGATAAATGTCTAAAGAAATACTATAAGCAAGAAGAATGTAACACTCTTGTGATCTAATGCCTCAGAAGGCACAGGCACTATTACTGTCATGAATACTGCATCCTAGAAGAGAATGATATCCTCTGCTGAAATTCAAATTTCAAGATGGTGGGTAAAGCTCAGCAAAACAACATATGCTTGACATGTACAAAATATACTCTAGGCCCACCAAACAAAATATATAGAAA
>NW_023413424.1:0-30937 GCF_903995425.1 Onychomys torridus
GAGCCCTAAAGCCAGGACTTCCTCCTGCCATTTCCAGATGACCCAGAAGTCACAGGCAGCATAGAACCCACTGCTGTCTGGGAAACATGCAGCTTTGGCTGTACTTTTAAGACACTCTGGAGGAATGGGCACCATGACTGGTACATGGGATATGCCCTAATCTATTGTAGAGACAAATCTACTGTCCTCCTCATTAGCTGTTGTCTTCTCCTGCTGCCACCAAATGCAGAACTGAGTATAGATGCAGAGTAAAATACAGTGAAGTTTGCCAGGTTGAAAAAAATTTAGGGCTGCCATTTACAGAACAAGAGAATCCATTCCTGCCTAATAAACACCAGTGCCTGATGTCATCTCCCCAGTAGGTAGGTGACATGGGCCTGGGAAAAGGGGCAGAAGCTTTCAATCCCCCACCCCAGACCATCACCAGAGTCCTCCAGAGAGAACAAGGTTTCCAGCCCCTGATTAGCTGAGGTGTCTTCAGGCATGAGCATAGATTGCACCTGGTTGAAGAGGGGTAAAGGGCACTTTGTGGATGGGAACGTGGTAAGGCTGGATGGGGAGGGAAGGGAGCAGAGCAGGCTGGAGGTTGATGAGTCTCATGGGAATTGAAGCTGAGTCTGGTAGCACAAAGTTGTAATTCTAGCATTCAGAAGAATGAGGGAGAGAAGGGATTGTTGCAGATTCTATACTATGGGCTAAAGTGTGAGAATATGCTTCAAACAACAGTAATAATAGTGATAGTAATGCTACTACTACTAATACTACTACTACTAATAATAATAATGAGAAGAAGAAGAAGAAGAAGAAGAAGAAGAAGAAGAAGAAGAAGAAGAAGAAGAAGATTAAGAAGAAAGAGGAGGAGAAGGAGGAGAAGGAGAAGAAGGAGGAGGAGGAAGAGGAGGAGGGGGAGAGAAAGAAGAAGGAGAAAGGAGGAGGAGGAGAGGAGAGGAGGAGGAGGAGGAGAGGAGGAGGAGGAGGAGAACATGTGTGATTGTGGCTGCCTTGTCTCTGGCAGCCTCTATGTGAATTCTGGAGAATACCATGGGAAAGTAGAAAGAAAGGTCAAGGACAAAGGTCAGGGGGATGGTGGAGGGTTTGTGAGGAATCCCGGGGAAGACAGTCTTCAGAGCACAGATGCCTTAGGTCCAGGGGAGCTGTCTGAGTCTGCCTCCTGATGGGATCTTCAACTGTGCACAACACAACCAATTCAGGTGACTGGATTTTAGGCTTGCTGGAACCCCAGTGGTGCTGAGGGCACCACCAGGCAGTCCCTTCTGCCACCTAGCACTTTTCATTAGTGTATCTCCTGCCCCAGCCACTGGACTTAACTTTTTCCCCTAACTCCTTGTATCAACTGAAGCCTGGCTGGAGTAGAGCCAGGAAGAGCCAGGGGCTTCGTCACCATTGAGGTGAAGGGGAGAAGGAGAAGCCCAGGAGTTTCAAGCTTCCCTCTGGGGTACTGGGCACTTCCAGAATTAGAGCCATGTCCTTCCCCATGCCCCAGCACCCCTCCATTTAGACCTTGGGAGCTCACCAGCCAGCAGAGTACACCCCAGACAGCTCAGTAAGAATCAAGACTGAGATTCTGGGTAATATTGCCCCAGGTGTCCTTCAGCCTTTGCCATGGTTCCTTCCTGAGACCTAGCTTACCACATACGTGAGTGGAGCTGTGGAGAGAATCAGGGAGTCCTCAGTACAGCCCCGCAGAGGACTCTGTGCAGAGATTGGCAAATTCCCGGGCACCTGGGCTATGGAATCAGTCCTCCCTTGCTCCAGCCTTGAGGGACATGAGTTGTCCACCCCCACTGCATTTTCTGCACTGTGACATTCCTAGACTTCCTGAATAAGCAGGTGCCTCTGAATCATTTTTTCCTCTGCTGCTGTTGCTTCACACAGTGTTAATCTCCCCCAGACCTCCACCCTGCCCTTCTTCACTTCCTCTTTCTCAAGATTCTCCTCCATCCCTCACTCATTAGCCTCTCTGGGTTCCTTCCCTATCCCCCACCTGAGCCCTCAAGGTTTTGTGTTCCACTGTTTGCCACTGTTGCCCCCCACCAGCCCTCCCTGATCACCCCCCCTCCTTCCCACCTCCATATTCTTCCTTCTGAAGACAACTGCTATCTTGTCAGCAAGGCTGTGCTCTTCTCCTTATCTCTGAGACACCGGAAGCTTCCTTATGCTCCACTCAGCACACATGGTGTATCCTACGTGTTTTTAAACTGTGCTCCATATCTCCTGCTTTAGATTCTGTGGATGAGAGGGGATGGATTTCCTGGGGTGTGTCCTCAGGCAGGGGCGTGTAGTGATAAAACACCTTCCTGGGAGGGAGAGTTGGGGAAGGGATGTAAGGATGGAGAACTGGGTGCTGCACACAAAGTAGATAGTGAAGCTGTGTGCTGACCTCTGCCAGTAATCTCAGCTACAGGAAGGCTGATGAAGGGGAGGTTGGAAGCTGGCAAACCTGGCTTATACAGTGAGGGGAAAAGAAATGAGGAGAAGGATGAGGATAAATGAGGAAATGGAGAGGGAACTGGGATGGAGTCTCTCCTTGTTCCTGGGGCCATCTGCTGTGATCTTCAGACAAAGTGCACTTAGAGGTGGAAGGTTGAAGAGCAAAAGAGCTGTAGGAGAGATGGAGGCACAGGGCATGGTGGGAAGACAGTCTGTGGAGGTGAGTGGGCCTGGAGTGCCAGGTGGAGATCTCCTCATGTGCTCATGGTATTTGGCCTCAGCGACTCTGGTTATGTTTCCTGAGGCAGTTTTAGAGCTTTAGTGGGGATTTTGCTTAGCCACACTTGACTATGTCACCTCTCTGCTGTCATTTTTTCTTCCCCAGAAACATCAGCTATTGTGCAAGGCTCTGAGGGAAAGAGGGTGAGGTAAGGGACAGAGCAAACCGCAGAGCTCTGACTGTGTATTTATTCTAGAAGGAGCCTGAAGGGTGGGGTAGTGGGGGCTGAGGAGGGCCTAGGATCATCAGCTCAGCTAGGAAGGCTCCTCCTCCTGGTGCTGTGGCCCTCTGTCCCCTCAAGTCCTCTTGTAGAATCCCCTAGACTCATGGGCTCCCCTGGAGCACAGTGGGGGCAGAGCCAGGGTGTAATTAATGAACTTGATAACTGTGGCTGAGGCCATGAATCCTCTAAACCCAGACCTGTGAATAGATGTGAATAGACGGTAACATCCTGCTGATGACATTCATGAAAATTCCCCAATCAGGGCTGTGACTTCAGACAGTTCCAGTTTTGTGACTATCCATTCACTTCTTTTCTTAGAGGTTTTGTGATACATCAGCTTCCAGGAGAAGCTCCAGGAGGCTCAGGTCCTCTCCCTGAGACAGGCCATGGCACCTGGACAGAAGCTGAACAGCATGGTCTCTGTGGCTCTGGTGTCCTCAGGCCCCCCACTCCATGTGGTTCTTCCCCCACACAAACTGGCTGCACCCTCGGGGACCCTAGGCAGCTGAAGCAGAGCAGAAAGTCAAGGGATAAAGTCGGTGCTTTGGACCTGTGTAGCAGTCACTTGTCTGCAGTCAGAGAGGAAGTATAAGGGGCTGTTGGTGGGGTTTCTTCACTTCCTCCCAGTCCCTGCCCCAAGTCCCCAAGCTTGGCTGGTCTCACCTTGCACTCTCCCCCACTGCTGACCCTCTCCTTCCACTCCATCCTGTCCTACCCCTACTGTCCTAGAGCCCCTAGGTCCTTGCCTTCTTTTTAGACCCAGCACTAGCCTCTGCTCTGCTGGCAGCCCTCAGGCTCTCACTGCTGTTCCCTCCTCTCCCATTTATGTGTCCATCCAACCTCTAACCCCCCAATGCCCTCCTGTCCCCAACCCATCCTCACACCCTCTTAACCTTGGTTGGGCTGAGGTACTTCCTCCTGGCCTATTCTTTACTTCACCCCATTCCTTCCTGTCTTGATCCTCTGTCTACCCTTGGGGCCTTACTTACACTCTTAGCTCTCTCCTCCCTCTCAAACCTCAGCCCCACCACAACCCCACTGCCTTACATTCCTTCTCTCACCTGCCCATTCCCTTGTGACTCTCTCTTCCCAACCCCAAAAACACCTTTCCAGCATCTACCAAGATTATCGAGTGTTTTCTTTCTTTCAGTTTGTTTATATGGTGGATTATATTGATAGATTTCATATGCTGAAACCATCCCTGAATCTCTGGGATGAGCCTAATCCATCATGGTGGATTATATCATTATGTGTCCCTGGATTCAGTTTGCCAGTATTTTATCGACTATTTTTGCATCAATGTTCATGAGGGAGATTGTTCTGTAATTCTCTTTCTTTGTTGCATCTTTGTGTGGTTTGGGTATCAGGGTAACTGTGGCCTAATTAAAAAAAATTGACCATGCTCCTTCTCTTTCTATTGTGTGGAACAATTTGAGGAGTATTGGTATCAGCTCTTTTTTGAAATTCAGGTAGAACTCTTCATTGAAACGATCTGGCCTTGGGCTGTTTTTAGGTTGGGAGTCTTTTAATAACTGTTTCTACTAGCTTAGTGGTTATAGGTCTATTTAAATTGTTTATTGATTTAATTATGGTAGTGGTAACTATCAAGAAAACTGTCAATTTCTTTTGCAAAACTGTTTTTGTCAAATCACCAATAAATAATAATAATAGTAACAATAAATAAGGATAATGATAAATGTCTTAGAAATTTTTTATACCCTCTTACAAGTATGTCACCATCGCATTGATTAGACAAGGTCTCTAAGAGGACTAGGACTCACCAAGTAGGCTAGACAGGCTTGCCACAGACTCTAGGGTTTCCCTGCCTCTGACTTCTTAGTACTGACAATAAAAGAACACAGGACCATACCTAGCTGTATTACAGGAATTCTAGGGATCAAACCCGAGTCCTCATGGTTGTGAAGCAGGCCTTCTACCACTCAGCTATCATCCCATGATTTTGACACACACGATTTTTAGTAGTTAGTAAACAGCCAGAATTTTCTGGAAATAATGCCCATGTGCTCCAGGAATGACTCAAAGGAACCTGGTCAGAAGCTGGTCCATTCTGCATGAAATAGAAAATCCAGAATTTCCAAAAAAGGTGGTGAAAGACATATATAAAAAGGCCCAGAGAAATACATGGGTCAAAGTGGATGTGATAAGAAATATGTCCACTCTGTTCCATGGAAAAGCATGGAGGAATACTGCATGTCAAGCATGGAAAGAATGCCCATGGAAAAGGGCATGAGCCTCTTGAGAAGTCCAGTGATGAAAAGTATTCAAGGCTAGGGCTGGGAATGGCAGATGGTGTTCCTGAAATGAGATGTAGGTAACCATGGGCAGAAAAATCCTGGTGTAATAGACAGAAGTGGAGTGGTCAGGGGGCAACATCATGGAGGGACAATTGGGTCATTAGTAAGGTATATGTAACCCAGGCTGTGACCTCAGGGTGGAATGTGTGAACCCAACGTGACAGAATACACAGATTCTTCAGTAAATAGATGGGCACCCACTTACATGTTGCCAGATCTTGATGACCAGCCATAGGAATGCATGATCAGAAGACAGAGAGCTGCCATCCAGGACAAAATTGGGCTCCAGTGCCCAGTGTCCACAACATTACTACTTCTCAGAGAGACCAGACCCCATTTTTAGAAGGAAAGACAAGATTGGAATAAGAAGCACTCCTCACCACACAGCAGGTGCAGCTCTTCTCTGGGGTTTATTGTTCCACCTAGACAGACATATGCCCCTAGATTCTGCTGTGAATGGTTAAAGGGTCGGTAGGCAGACAGTCTCTGTGAACGGCTCAGTTCTGCTCTTGTAAGTAAAGCTCTTATGGATAATATATGAATTGTGGAATGTGAACTGATGTCCTCTTTGTCATCAATCTGTGACATTGAGGCATGTGTGGCCAGGCAAAGGTGTTATGTGGAGTTCTTGATGGGAACTAATTGAAGAACCACAAGGGGATCCTAGAGTTTGAAAGCAAGTATGTACAGCCACAACAGAGGAAGTCACATAATTTCAATGTGACTACTGGCATGCTATTGGGCTCTGGGAGAGAGAGAGAGTAGCCCTCTGGTCCCGTGACACCAGTGACAATGCAGCTCCAGGCAACCACCATGGCTGGGTCCCACCTCTACCTGTGACATGAGGTAGACAGGCCCCGGAAAGTCAGAGAAGATCCCAGAAGTAATGGTAACTGTGACATCATGGATCCTTGTAGATCATAGCTATTCTACACAGAAAGATGTCTGTGTGACAAAGCTATTCTCCTCCAGATCACATACTATACCTTATCATGAAGAGTGACTCAGATTAATCATCCCCTAAACTGTCCACCTCAGCCTCAACTCCCATGTCACTTGAATGAGGGAATGCACTGCACAGCAAAGCAGAGGGCAGTGGACGACAACACCAGTATCTTCTCCTGTCACCCAGAAGCCACAGGGAGCACAGGGCCTACTGTTGACTGTGAAATAGGCAGCTTTGATCTCACATGATGAAGGTGGTCTGGGGAGCAGACACTAAGGTTGGGATACAGACTATACTCTGATCTGGGGTCAGAACACTAAGAGAAATGCCACATCTTGTCCCCTGTCCACTTGTATTTATCATATCTGCCATCACCACCCAAGGCAGAATTGGGCTTTTGATGTGGAGATAGAAATGGTGTGACTTGTCGAGATGCAAATATTAGTGCCCATCCTTTTACAGAAAACTTGACTCCTGCCAAATGAACAGCACTATCTGATGCTTCTGCCCCAGATGGTAGACCAGATGGACTTGGGGTACAAGGGCAGGAGTTTCCCTGTAGCCCACTGTGTACCACTTACAAAGCCCATTCCCCTGCTTTGGGTTCTGTGGATGAGAGGGCAACAGGATTGGTGGGATGTGGCCTCAGGTCCCAGAACCAAGAGTTAAAGCCTTTCCTGGGTAAAATTGTGTAGATGTTCTTCAGGGGTAGAGCCTGGAGGTGACCTGGATGTTTGCTCCAGAAATAAGGTGGGAAATGAGGCTTGGCTTGGTGACAAGCCTGTAGTCCCAGTCCTCAGGAGCATGAAGAAGGAGATCTCTGCAAACCAAAGGCAGCCTGGGTTACACAGAATGTGATTCTGCCAAACAAGCAAACATTAAATAAATACACGAACAATAACTGGCTATGAAATAAATAAGCGAACAATGACTGGCTGTGAACAGCCAAGAATATGGAATTTGCTCAGTGCACAAGACTGGATGTGTCAGCTGACCTTCACTATCTGCTGGAATCCCTAAGAGGAAGGCTCTAATTCCAATGAAAAAATGGGCTTTAAGTGAGTCCAGAGCAAGCAGGGAAATAGCTAAAGCTTCTTCTCACATGTCTTTACATAGGATTCCTGTGTGTGGCCCAGATTAGAGATGTGGCTTCCCACCTCAAAAGATCTAGATTAGAGGTGTGGTTTCCCACCTCAAAAGGTCTAGATTAGAGGTGTGGTTTCCCACCTCTAAGAACCAGATTAGAAGTGGATCCTCCAGCTTCCAAGGATCCAATTAATCAAATAATCCCTGACAGGTGTGCCAGCCACTTTTGGATGTTAGTTAATTGCAGATGTAGTCAAGTTGACCACCAAGAACAGACATTACAACAGGCAAACCATAACCACATATACATACAGTATTATGATAATGTTTCAAAAATTCTGCCAGCCACCAAACAGGATGCTCATATGACCTAGGTCACCTGGGGGACATAAGGCTTTATACCAGAGATGGTCAGTTTTTCTTTTTCATATAAAAAGCATTAGTTAGTGTCAAACCTTCCAGGTCCTTAAATATTTCAAGACAACGGCCTTCCAGTGGCTCTAAGATGACAAAATCACCAAGTACCAGACTCTTCTCTTCCACACTACAGAGATTACTATAGACCTTGTTAGATGTTTCATCAGGGGCCTGACTGTCAGATCTCAACACTGGAAATCATTTATGGTGTCAGGACACAAGCCTTTGTGGTATGTGATTGAGCCTCGCAGAGCTTATAGAATTGGGCGACTTCTGGGTAATTCCATGTTAGACAATATGCACACCTAGCTGCCTGCTTCCAGGATTTTCCAAATACAGGGATTAGCATTATTGGTACAGATTAGACTCATGCTTCCTATGTCTATATGGGCTTTGTCTTCCAGTCAGTTAACAGAGAAAAGTATCAAAGCTTTGGTTTCATTATGACATTTTCTAGATAAATATATATTTATAGAAATATATATAAATAAAATATATTTCCAGCCATACTAATTCCTTTCCTTATTACCCTCTTCTTCCCTCTTCTGCAAGACCCCCTTCTCTTTAAGGTACTATTGCTTCTGCTTCACCCTTGTGTGTGTGTGTGTGTGTGTGTGTGTGCGCGCGTATATGTGTGTGTGCGTGTGTATGTGTGTATGTGTGTGTGTGTTTATGTGTGTCTAAACTTAATTAGGATTTTAGAAGTGTGGGTGAGGGGTTAAGTACAGGAACATGGGTATCTAAAAGTGAGCTACACCATTGTTAAAAATGTCTCTCCTGCTCCAGGACCATTAATTGTATTTATAGCCCCAGGGAACTTTAATGCTTCATGAGCCCCTCTTCCTCCATTAAGAGAAGTTTGACAGACCTGATCTTGTACAGGGATCATGCAATTACTCAAAGCTGCTGAGAGTTCAGCAGAGCAACCAGCTCCATTATAGCAGGAAAACAGCATTTCACATCATCCCACCCCTTCTTGTTCTTACATCCTTTCTTCCTCCTTCTGTGAGATGGTTCTTGACTCTTGGATGGGGTGATATAGATGTTTGGTTTAGTAAATGGGGTTGCCCCATGCTTTGGGCTCGTCCTCCTGGAACCACATTTTGGTGGCCCAGTTGAGGAACTCTCATCTCTTTCCTCTCTTGCTTGTGGTAGTTGTTGGAGCAGTCCATAGGCAGCTGAAGATTTCTGTCTGGGGAGACTTTGCAGTGAGCTCCAAAGGCCTGCAGGCTGGCGTCTGGAACACCTCCAATTGTCAGGGGTCAGGACAAACCAGGATAGAAGCTAAATAGTGATTCTCAGACTTCTCTTGGTAGGGTTCAGTGCAAATTTCTTTAAGTATGTGCCCTCTTATGGAGAAGGGAGAGTGACAGCCAATTTCAGGAGGCCTGAACATACTGTGAGAATGTTCTCCTCATTCCCTATTTACAGTTGTTGCTGCTCTTCAGCATAGGAGGGAGAGAATGCCTGGATGACAGCATTTGTGTCTGCCATTTTCATTTCTGGACAGACATCCTGATGCACATACTGTGGGTAATTGGCTTTTGGCTCTCCTCAGGATGGTGAGTTCCTTTCCCTGCAGTTAGACTTGTTATTGCTCTGAAGAAACACAACAACAACAACAACAAAAACAAATTAGGGATGGACTGTAGCTTTGTCAAGGTGAGAAAAAAAACAATATGGGAAAGCAGGTGTACTTTTCATTCATAATGATAAAGGCTTTGGCTTTATTCGCTTGGAAACAAGAACCCTAGCAGAAATTGCCAAAGTGGAGTTGGATAATATGCCACTCCTTGGAAAGCAGCTAAGTGTCCTGTGCGCTTTGCCTCTCACAGTGCATCCCTTACAGTCCTCAACCTTCCTCAGTATGTGTCCAGCGAACTGCTGGAAGAAGCCTTTTCTGTGTTTGGCCAGTTGGAGAGGGCTGTGGTTATTGTGGATGATGGAGGAAGGCCCTCAGGGAAAGGCATTGTTGAGTTCTCAGGGAAGCCAGCTGCTCAGAAAGCTCTGGATAGATGCAGTGAAGGTTCCCTTTTGCTAAGCACATATCCTCGGCCTGTAACTGTGGAGCCTATGGACCAGTTAGATGAGGAGGAGGGACTTCCAGAGAAGCTCATCATAAAAAAGCAACAATTTCACAAGGAATGGGAGCAGCCACACAGATTTGCACAGCCTGGATCCTTTGAGTATTAGTATGCCATGAGCTGGAACTCACTCATTGAGATAGAGAAGCAACAGCAGGATCAAGTGGACCGCAACATCAAGGAGGCTCGTGAAAAGATGGAGATGGAGATGGAGGCAGCACGCCATGAGCACCAGGTTATGCTAATGAGGCAGGATTTGATGAGGTGTCAAGAAGAGCTTCAGAGAATGGAGGAGCTGCATAACCAAGAGGTTCAGAAAGGAAAGCAGCTAGAGCTCAGGCAGGAAGAGGAGCGCAGGCGCCGTGAGGAAGAAATGCGGTGGCAACAAGAAGAAATGATGCAGCAACAGCCAGAAGGATTCAAGGGAACCTTCCCTGATGCAAGAGAACAAGAGATAAGGATGGGCCAAATGGCTGTGGGAGGTGCTATGGGCATAAACAATAGAGGCGCCATGCCCCCTGCTCCTGGGCCAACTGGTACCCCAGCTCCTCCAGGACCTGCCACTATGATGCCAGATGGAACCTTGGGATTGACCCCACCAACAACTGAACATTTCGGCCAAGCTGACACAATGGAAGGAATTGGAGCAATTGGTGGAACTCCTCCTGCATTCAACCACCCAGCTCCTGGAGCTGATTTTGCTCCAAATAAACGCCACCTATACTATTAATAAAGTTGCAGTGTCTAGTTTCCCACAACCCTTAAAAGAAAGGCCCTTTTTGGACTAGCAAGAATTCTACCCTGGAAAAGTGTTAGGGGTTTTCCCAAGAGATAGGTCTTCCCTGCCTGTACTACTCTAGGGAGTATGCTTGGAGTCAGAGGGCAAGGGAGGGGTGGTAGTTAACAAATCAAAGTCTGGGGTATATTGTTTTATCAAGTCTGTCTGGTGCATTCCTGAAGTGTGTTGATTGTTGAGGGACTGGAAAACCATGGCAAAATGAACTCAGAGAGCTCCATTAATCTTGATCATTCCTATTGTCTTCTTTCATCCATCATGTTTTATCTTTATTCCACTCAACCCCAGAGACACTGCCATATATACCATAAAAGCTAAACAATCTCCAATGACCCCAGAGATTGAGCTTTGGGTCATTTCACAGAAAAATACCCTATGTCCAGCAGATGACAATGAGTGGAGATAAGGGGCTCCTAAAACTCTCCAACACCCCAAAAAGTATCCCTAAACAGATACAACTGCCAACAATAAAGAGAAGCTATTGGCCATCTTCACGCTCTTAAACACTTGACAAAAAAGAACAACTAAAAATAATATAAATTAAAACCTACCAGCTGCAACCAGGATTCTCATCACAACTTGTCTCTACTAGAAGAAATGAAGTTCCCAACACTCTCTACATACTAATTAATCCTCATTTATGACCTGAATTATTACCAACACTACATCTATCAACCCCTTTGATGCCTTTACACTAGACTTTTCCTTCACACTGCTCTCGCACTAGATGCAGAGTCCCTGGTATCTCCTTAAATCTTTGGGACAGATGGTCAAGGCTGTCCCTGAATGCTAGGATAAGGACAGCTCCACCTCTGACTCCACATTTTCAGGATAAGCTCCAAGTACTAAACAGATGATCAAGTTTATTTTAAACTCTTCCACAGGATGCAAGGCCATGGGAGATGTCTGGACCAGCTCCTATCAGGTCTTCCTCATCCCTCCAATGGTAGTTAAGTTATGAGGCCTGTCTCTGTGGTTGATCTGATGAGAGGCAATAGCACTCCTCCTGCAGAGGCTCAAACAGCTCATTCCTGTAAGCCTCTTGGAGAATTTTGTTAAATATTTCAGTGAATGTTTGATGCAGCATACCATCTAACACATCTAGACTCTAATGGGTGACCATGATCCGAGGTCCCTCTGTCGTTATGAACACATTATTTCTATGTTTCAGGGATTTCTTTTCATCCCCAGCCACTATTGTCACATGACCTGCCTATCCTGAAACCATCCTTTGGTGTTTCTCACTTTAACCTCTGTGACTTACAGTTCTTTATTCTGGTTCACTGTCTATTTCCTGGTTCAATTCTGTGGTGTCTTTAGCCCATCTCAATCTTCCAGTATGATTTTTATCTTCTAGATTAGAAGCCATTAAGATGGAGATAATATTGTGGCAAGGCTATTCATCACTACCATCTAGACCAACTATCTGTCAGCACCAAGGACCTCTTGACCTCTGAGCGATGTCACAATCTCGTCCTCAAACTCATGCAATAACTACCTTTGCCTCTCCAAAATGTAGCTCAATCCCTTCTTAAGTTTTATGGTCTTATGACCCTCAGCAATCCCAACCAGAGCTCCCAATGCCTGATTCTCAGCAATGAAGCACTTCCAAAAGGAATCCATCTCAATCATTTTTCCATGATTTGGTCTGCTGATCTGTCAGGCAGAAATGTAGATTCAAAAAGGCCCTCCCTTGGAAATAAAATCAAAACATGCTATTTTAATTCCCAGGCTCTAATCCTGGAGTCTGAATCAGTTCCTCCTGATCCCTTATACAATTAGAGGATGAATCCTACCCAACCTGGCACCTTAGGCCAGTGGTTGAGCAATGGTGCTATGAAACTTACCTGGGAAGACATTAGCCATCCCCTACTGTCTATTCAAATATGTCATAAAAATGGCCCAGAAGACAAGGCCAGCACTATCTTGTAACTAGTATTAAAGCCTCCCATTCTCTCTCAGGAGTATCGTGTCTTTAGAATTCACTGGCTGTATTTTGGTCCCCAGTGTCTTTCTTGTGTGTGTGTGTACACATGTGTGTATGCTTGTTCATATACACACACCTATGGAATTTAAGCGTTAACTTTGGGTGTCGTTCCTCAGGAAGCCATAAACACTGTGTTTTGAGCCGGTCTGTACTGGAATTCACAAATTCAACTAGTCTGGCTGATGAGGAAACCACAGGGATGTCTCTCTCTCTCTCTCTCTCTCTCTCTCTCTCTCTCTCTCTCTCTCTCTCTCTCTCTCTCTCTCTTCTACACTAGGATTATAAATGTGTGCCACCACAGTATACACAGGTTCTGAGGATTGAACTCAGATCCTAATGAAGCAATAGCACATCACAATTTCTGGCAATTTCTCCTGCTTCTGCTGCGACACTAACAGGCTCAAAATTTGAAACCTTTACCAGAGAAACAGAATTTAGAGTCTGGACTGTAGGAAATAGGATGACATGGCATTCCTGAGGCTTACCTGAAGTTGTGGATGACAGACAGGTTCTGTGTGAGGGGTGTGATACATGCAGGAGGTGCTAGAAATGAACTTGAGGCCATCTTTTACATTTCCATCTACAGAGATTATGATATCTTCATCCTTTCTGCTGTGAAAGGACCCAGGGCATGCTAATTCATCTGTCACTCCAATCTCACTCTCGTCCTATTTAGTTACCACAGTTGGCTGTGGTTTCTGCCCATCAGGGACAACACAGAAAAAGAAGTATAGTCACATCGATAATTAAATCCCACTAAACTGCAATAAATACATCCACCACAAATAAAAATGTCACCAACCACTCCAATTACATCTAACATGGCAGGAACCGTGAGACTGAGTGCAGTGGGCAGTCCTAACTGATTGTGAGCAAATATCTCTTGCAAATTATTCAGAAGCACCAAGAAGACACAAGGCAAGGGTCTGTGCAAGGAGCAGGGCAGGAGGTCACATTAGTGAGGAATTAGGAAGCTTGTTTCATTCAGATATTGGCCACTCTTGGAAGCCCAAAATTTTTTCTTTCTTTCCTTTTTTTTTTTTTTTTTTTTTTTCAAATTGTCTGTACTAGCAGAAGCTATAGCCACCACAGTCCATGCTGCACAGCTTGCAGACACCACTGTGTAGAGTGCCAGGAATCTGCCATGCTGCACTGAAGCCTATATGCCCTGAACCTGCCGAACTCAACCCGCATGAAACATGAAGTAGAAAGCTGTTTGGGGCTCCATTATTGTGTGTTTAGAAGACTTTTTAAAACTCTTTTAGGCCTTATGAAAATTCCAGAGCCCCACATTGGTACACCAAATGTAGGTGAATGTTTCTCTGGTCTGCCCAGCACCCACAGTCCCATGGTTCACTTATAAAATAATCACTCAGAAGCTGAACAGCCTGGTCTCTGTGCCTCTGGTGTCCCCAGGCCCCCCACTCCATTTGGTTCTTCCCACACACACAAACTGGCTGCACCCTCAGCAGCTGAAGCAGAGCAGGAAGTCAAGGGATAAAGTTGGTGCTTTAGGCCTGTGTAGCAGTCACTTGTCTGCAGTCAGGGAGGAAGTATCAGGGACTGTTGGTGGGGTTTCTTCACTTTCTCCCAGTTCCTGTCCCAAGTCCCCAAGCTTGGCTGGTCTCACGTTCCACTCTCCCCCACTGCTGACCCCCTCCCTCCACTCCATCCTGTCCTACCCCTACTGTCTAGAGCCCCCCAGGTCCTTGCCTTCTTTTTAGCCCCAGCTCTAGGACCCTCTCTGCTCTGAAGGCAGCCCTGAGCCTCTCACTGCTGTTCCCCCCTTTCCTGAACCACAAGTGGGTGAAACTCTCCAGAGCATTCGGAGAGTGATTTGTCCCCAGATGTGGTGGCAGCTTCCACCAGAAAGTGATGAAGGAAGTAAAGAGCAGAGCTCCAGTGAGGACATCTACAGGGAACACTACAACCTCAAAGGCCAGAACTCAAACCAGCACAGGAAAGACTCAGCTATCAAGACCAACTTCAAATAAACAAAACTGGTCTGAAAGCAGAAAATCAAACATAACTCACCAAAAGGACCTGATTCTTTAGACGACTTCAGTGAAAATTGGAAGCAAGGAAGGAAAACTAAAGTGTTGTTTTTCTCCCCGCAAACATGAATTTCAACACTTATGTATGTCTAGAATTTCTTCCTGACGAAGCCTCTTTCTAAGAACACTACAGGCCCTTTGTGAAACTCACCTGTTACTTTCTTTCTACACCAGTATCTGGCTATCTCTAATAATACTGATGTGATAAGCCTTTTCCAGGGAGATGCAACACACACACACACACACACACACACACACACACGCACACACACGCACACACACGCACACATGCACACACCATGGCATATAGTGCCAATGATCCATGCCAATCTGTACTACTGAGACATCTATACTTAGGAAAGGTGTTGTGTACGGCTCATGGAAGTTCCTAAGTGGAGAATCACAATATGGACCCTTAGAGTCGGAAGCAAGCTGGCAACACAGGGCAGAAGAGAAACATGTATCATTTTTAAAATTTTTTTTCAAGTTTAACTTTTAAAATGGACGTGTATGTCTGTATGACTGGGTGAGAATATGTCTCTGAGCATGTGGGTGTACACTGAGACCAGAAGGCAGCCTCAGCTCCCTTGGAGCTAGACTTTCAGGCTGTTGTGTGTTGGTTGCCATGGGTGCTGGGAATTGAACTCTGTGTCTATGGAAGAACAGCAAGATCTCTGGACCTCTCAGCTAACTCAGGCCCCTAACATGCATCATCCAGCCAAAGTGGTTCTTAGCATCATACTGAACCCAGGGATAGGGATTGCTGATCATGGGGTATCAGTGACTACAAAGCCTCAGGGGCTTACTTCGAACTGGACTTCTGTCCTTCTAGGTAGGTAGTTAGGACATTGGGCAGACAGGCCCAGGATGCAGAGAAGTGGCTCAGAAAGAAGTCGCCACAGTGGCATAGCATGTCACTTGGATGGTCAGGGCTTCCATAGCAGGAAGCGACCTTTGTCTGACACAGCCTCCCTTGTTCCCTGTACAGTACACTTGCAAAACCTTCCTGTGGAAGATGTGTCAGAGATTAGGACCTCCCTAATCTGCCACCTCAGCCTAACTGATGTCCCCGTGGGTTGTGTGGACAAAGAACCCATTGGACAGCAGCAGAGAGGTCAGTGGGTCACAAATTTTAGTCCTTCTCATGTCACCTCCAGGTCACCAGAAACCACAAGCAGCTCAGGACTCACTGTTGGCATGGAAACAGAAATCTCTGACATCACTTGGGGAAGGTGATGAGGGATGGGCACCAATACTGTGATACTGCATGTACCTTAATCTGGGTCAGAAGACTAGGTCAGAGGACAAATCTGGTCTCCTCTTCACTGATTAAATATTGGATGAAGTGGCAGGAGAGTATGGCTTGCCAATTTGGAACTATTTAGTACCTGATTTTTACAGAAAAACTGATTTCTGACTAAATGAATACTATTATCTGATGCTGCCTGCCCAGGGAGTAGTCTAGATGGACCTGGGGTACAAGGGCAGAAGCTTCCATACGATCCTACTCTGCACAATTGAACTGTCCTAGATAGTGGAAATGGTGCCCATCCCTCTGCTTTGGGTTGTGGGGTGGGAAGGGGTGGGTTTGATGGAGAGTACCTTCAGTCAGGTTTGTATGTGTTGGCAGCTCATGAAGGAGGGGCTTGTTCTAGTGAGACAAGGCAGGGAAAGGAGATGAGCTGGGTGTGGTTCAACAGTAAACCTAGTGAGTGGGGTGTAATCTTGGTGTGGTGGCACAGGCTGTCAATTCATGCATTTGAGTGCATGTTTATAGTTCAAGGCCAGCTTGGGCTACAGAGTGAAGTCAAGGCTAGCCTGGGCTACAGAGCGAACTACTCCATCACAGGACCCAGACAATGGGGTGGGGGGGGGGATGAGTGGAGAGGCTGCTGGTTGCATGTGCTGTAATCTTCTATTAAAACACACTGAGATATTCAATGCTAAGAGCACAGAGAATGCCCGAGAGCTGGTCTGGGTTACAGAGAGAAGGGCTGGGGTGAGGGCTAGAAGGAACTTGAGACCTGGGCTCTTCTGGAAGGAGTCCAGAGAAGCTGAGTTCCCAGGCTGCCTTCCACACTGTTTCTTCACACACACTCCACCCCGCTCCGCGACCCCCAGTCTGATTCTGGGAAATCATCAGCTAGCCTGAGACACATGCTGCCCATCAGCAGGGACAGAAACAGGTGGCAATGAATGAGCTTGGTGGCTACTCTGGGCGCCATGGTTTCTGCTCCAGACTTGGGTTGCAATAGGAACTACTGGAGCTGTTGAAAATGGAGGGAAAGCCTCAGTTGCTCCCTGCGGATTTCACCACCCACAGAAAGTTTTCGAAATGTGGGCTGTGAATTTCAGGCAGTTTCAGGCAGTTTCTCCATGACGTAGCGAAAACCAGTTCCTAGTTCACATTTGTTTGTTCAGATGCTTTCAAAGCAGCTCCAGGTCCCTGAAGCCTGCTCCCCATTCCCTGAGGATGGCTGTAGGAAGGAACCTAGAAGCAGAGGTTCCAGGCTTCTGCATCCACAGTGCCCAGGAGCCCTGGATAACTTTCAACAGTGATTCACAGGCCTGTCCTGGAGACTTTTGGGCAGCAAACCTGGACAGAAGACAAAGAAAATGGCCACAGGGAGCTGCAAGGAGAGAGGCAAGTAATCCAGGCTGCAGTGTGCATGCTATTGTGGTAACAGCTACACCCCCAACCCCCACCCCCGACCTCTGCTGCTTCCAGCTTCCTCTGACCTTCTAGGGAGCCTTCCTGTACCTGTCTGGCCATGGCTATCCATCTTCACACCCCCACCCCCTCTCTCTTCCCATCTGCATCTCCACCTTCAGACTTCTCTTGTCTTCTTTCTTTATGTCTTAAAAACCTAAGAAGTTTGGCCTCACCCAAGAGTTGTTGGTTGTCTGTCTCAAAGCTGTGTTTTTCCAGTCAGTTCCATGGCCCACACCTCACATGGGGAAGCGAGCAGTCATCACTGGGTGTACACAGGCCTTGAAGAAGGTGAACTTAGGTTTGTGAGGCAGGGTCTCCCTCTGAAGTTGTGAGCTCATGGTTTTGGTGAGACTGGACAGCTTTCAAAACCTGGGAATCTTCCTGGGTCCAGGATTACAGGCACAAACCGTCACTTCTGGAGATTATGTGTTTGTTCTGAAGAAGGAATTGCAAGTCCTCTTGCTTACATGGCTGGACTTTTCAAAATGAAAGCAACTTCTTAGCTGCTCATAGTAGAATCTGCTTTACATCCCAGTCCTTGGGAGGCAGAGGCAGGGAGCAGGTCTCTGTTGAGTTAAAGACCAGGCAGAGTTACATGGGGAGATACTGTCTCAAAATAAATAAATAAATAAATAAAACAGACAACAGCTACAGAAATCAGTTTCATAGAAAACATTAGCTCTGGTAGGCAGGAATCCTGTGATCCAGCTGACATTTGGTAATTCAGTTTCTTTTCCCATTTGTGTGGTGAAGGGCAGGGGTGGGTGCTCATGGACCAGGGTAGGGCCCACATACTGTGTGCTCATGCCTGTGTGGGGATGCTGGAGAACTAGCAAGGCTGTAGTTCTCTCCCTGTATTCCATCTTTTGTTTGAGACAGAGGGGTTCACTGACTGGGATTAGCAAGTAGGCAGGTTAGGCTGGCTGACCACTGAGTCCCCAGAATCCACTTGTATCTACCTCAGCACTTCTGAGATGGCCAGCATGCTCTACCATCCCTTCCTCTAAAACTTGGGTCCTAGGCTCAAGCTTGGGCCTTTATGTATGCAGGGCAAACACTGTTTGACAAAATGGACTCTCCACCCTGAGGACAAACACTGTACAGCTCAATGTTCTCTCCACTCTGTGCTCCTTTTCACTAAGAGAGTTCCCTTTTCTGGCCTTTAGTGATGTACTTTTTTTTTTTTTTTGAAACCAGGTTTCCTTTTGTAGTTCCTGAGTGTCCTGGAACTCACTCTGTAGACCAGGCTTTCCTCAGACTCAGAGAGATCCACCTGCCTCTGCTTCTAGAGTGCTTAGATGAAAGGCGTGCACCACCAGCTTTGGTGAGCTTCTCAATTGTAGCATTGCACACTACACACTCATGTAATAACTCAACTAGTCAATACTATTTATACACCTCAAGTGAATGTCTGAGGCCACTGTGGAGCCAGAGTGACCTGGAGTCTGAGACTCTACCTACCCAGTGCTCTCTAAGCACACATTGGCTTGGGAACTCCCTGCAGGGGACTCAGAGAAGAGTTAAAGCTGTGTCTCCATGGTGCTTAGGGTAAGATCTCTGTGATGGAGATTTGAATGCCCACTATGGAAGCACTCTGATAAAACACAGTCATATGTCCTTTGAGTTTCTATAGAAAGTTTCTGGAATTGCTCTAAGTGATTGCTTAGGTGACATTTGCTCTTTGGGTCCAGCTGCAAGCTGGGCCTGTGATCTGATGTAGTTGTTATCTACCTTTACACCTTTTGTGACATATGTGATATAAATATGTACATGCTCCCATGATGTTTCCTCCCTAAGAAGTTAAAACAAATTGGCCTTTACATAAAAGTGAACATGTAAATTTCCTGAAAATTTTTTTAATTCACTGGATGTAAGCACATGTAACAAATTAGTTACTCTCATTTGGACCTTAGACAAACTTGACCTATACACACCATACAATGTCACCAGATGATTGACATTAGGTGCTGAAAAAAATTAATCAATAGCACTCCAACCTCCAATGCCACCCTCTAGCCACATCTGTAAGTGACAGAAGATGGTCAGATGTGCCCTATGTCCTGGCCCATGAGACTTTAAGCTAAGAGCCCCCCAGAATGTGAAGCATTTTAGAAGAGAAAGTAAAACAGAAAGGACCCAGTAAATGTGAGAAAGAGATATGGAATATTATACATGTGAAAACACAGTCACAATAAAAGGGAAATGCTTTTGAATAAGAAAAGATATCTGTGGTAAGGGAATTCACTTGATCAACAAAACCCATAAGGTTAATTTTTGTGACAGGAGATATGTTAACTTTAAAAAACACTATTTTATTTTAAACTTCTTAAAGAACAAAAATACTATGTTTGGTCAAGGTGAGGGAATCCAGTTTTTACCATGGTTTCACATTCTTAACCACTTTCATAACTGACTCCTCAAAGAGCCAAGATGTTCTTAGACATCTATGTCTAAGATCCAGTGATACACTGGACTAGATTTGAAATGATGTCAGGTCTTTGAGAAATCTTCAAGAAGGTATAACTGACCTTCTGAGCACTTAATCATCACACTTGAAGGCCAAACCTAAGCAGGATCATGGAGCTGAGCTAGCAAGTGGTATTTTTGCTTTTGTATCAAGGTCAGCTAGGTTCTAAGGGCACCAGAGGAGGAGATATTTCAGAAAGGAACCTACCTGGTAAGTCACCTGTCCTCTTGATCACATAAACTGCCTTAGCTACTGTGGTGGTTTGAAAGAAAATGGCCCCCAAAGTGAGTGGCACTATTCGGGAGGTGTGGCCTTGTTGGAGGAAGTGTATCACTGTGTGGGGGGGGGGGGGGGGGGGCTTTGAGGTATCTCTTTCTCAAGCTTCCCTCAGTGTGACATTTAGTCAACTTTCTACTGCCTGCAAGATGTAATATTCTGCCTGCACACTGCCATGTACCTCTTCATGATAATAATGAACTGAACCTCTGAATATGTAAGCAAGCCACCCTCAATTAAATGTTTTCTTTACAAGAGTTGCTGTGGTCATGGTATCTCTTCATAGTAATGAAAATCCTACCTAAGTCTGAAGTTGGTACCAGGGACTGGAATATTGCTGTGATAGGCCTGACCATGTGTTTGCTTGGGAGAATTTAGACTTTGGTACTTTGGGTTATGAAATCAGTAGATTGCTTTAAGCACTGGTTAATGGGCCATACTAGTAGGAGCATGGAAGATAGTGGCGCTGAGTGTGATTTGGTGAACTGTGGGGGACTCACTCAAAAGGTTGGAGGAGGAGAATTTTAGCATGTTGCCTAGAGAGTGTTCTTGTGATATTTCGGTAAAGAAAGAAGCTGTCTTTGCCATTGTAGGAAGAGTCTGCTTGAGGCTAAAGTGAAGAGTTTTGGATTAATGCCATCAGCAGAAGAAATCTCAAAACAGTATTGTATAGATTCTGTTATGTGGATATTAGTGGTAACTCTAATGAAGATTTATACTGAAAAGGAGCAAGCTGAGCAGGGTAAATCACAAAACATAAACTTTGAGCAGAAAAAGGTCACCAGGAAGTGGAATGGAGCTAAGTCCTAAATTCCAGGAGATAAATGGACCCAGAAACTGAATAAAGCGAACAGTGACCTCAGGGTGATATCCCACCAGCTAAATTTCCAACCTGTGGAATGAAACTAAAGAAAAGCTTGGAGCCAGTTCTGGTGGTGTGGTGGTGCAAGCCTTTAATCCCAGCACTGGAAAGGCAGAGGCTGCCAGATTTCTGAGTTTGAGGCCATCATGGTGTACAGAGCAAGTTCAAGACAGTCAGATTTAGGCAGTGAAAGACAAAAAGCTGGTGAAGATTGATAAGTCTTTTCATCCTGAAGGCCTCTTCATCGATGCAGCAAACTGAATCAGACCGAATTAGAAAAGCCCAAGTTTAATGGATAAAGTGTTTCTGGGTGACTCCTGGCCTCTCAGAGAGGAGAAGGGGCCTAGAGACCAGAAGAACCATGTGTCTGTATTCTGGGATGCAGCTTATATACCCTGTGGGAGTGGTCTTGAGCCTCTCTCTGGGAGGAGCTGTGTTTGGCAGGGTTGGAAGGGGCAGGTTTGGGGAAAGAGATAGGGGAGGGGAGTTGAGGTGGATCTTCCACCAGAACATTCCAGACTCTTTGGGTATAGGGATTCCTGGGCACCAGGGGTTGAGGTGGATCCCCCACCTGAACAAAGATTTAATTGCATGAGGGGGCTGTTGTCCCCAGAGACCACCAAAGACCACCAAGAGAACAAATCCAATGCAAAAGCAAAGAATCTTTTTATTGATTGAGTCTGACACAACAGCAGAGCAGGAGAGACTCCAAGTAGCAGTGGGGCAGAGTTTTTATATGGATAAAGCAGGAGAGGGGGTCTTGAGGTCTGTAGACTATATAGGAACAGACTCAGGGTTGGTTTATTCAAATTCAATCATGTTAGTAACGTTTAATTGGCTAGCGTTAGTTGGGGGTTACAGTTATCCATTTTGGAGCAGACCTGGACAAACCTCAGCCCTTGTCCTTGAGCTGCTGTGAAGGCAGGCAGATCTAGCATGTATAGACTGTGGGAGCTAGCTCAGTGGCCCAAGCTTGGTGAGGCCTATCTCCCTGTCCCTGCTAACAGGGGCATCAGTGATTAATTGTCTTTTGTTTATGGCCCTCTCAGAAAGTGCTTGCTCAGTCTCAGGAAACTGAAATTGAGGCCTGATATATGAGAGAAGACTGGGCAGCCTGTTATGGTCTGTTTGGTCTTTCGGGACAATGTTCCAGCTCCAGCAAACATCAGAACTTGGCAGCTTCAGTCATGTGATTCTGAGTTTAGAGTTAAGGACAGAAGAAAGGAGTTATGGAATAAAAACGCTGAGGCCAGGCATGTGTCAGGAATGTCCCTGAATGGAGGCTTAGTAGAGATGCCACTGCTTGAAGCTATTAAATTGTAGCCTGGATTGCCTTGGAGAACCTAAGATGTTATAGATGCCACAGTTGTGGAATACCTGCCAAGCAGAGCTTCTAACAGGGAGTGGAAGCAGCCCAAGAGAAAAAGTATGTGGCAGTCAACAAATGTGAATGGAATTGGAGACCTGAAGAGCATTTTAATATCAGATGTGGAGGTGCAGAGTTTGGAGTTTGTCCAGCTGGTTTTGGTCTTGCTTTGGTCCAGTATTTCATTACTATGCTCCTTTTCCTGTGTTTTGGAACGGTCATGTATATCCTGTGCATTACATGTTGGAAGTGTGTGATCTGCTTTTTAATTTTGATTTTTACAGGTGATTACACTTAAGTGATTGTCATGCATCTCAGAGGAGACTCTGAAATAAGTTTGCAACTGTTATAGACTATGGGGTCTTTGGAAGTTGGACTGAATACATTTTTTACATTGTGATGTGGCCAAAAGACTTTGGGGGCCAGGGAGCAGAATGTGATGCTTTGAAAGAAATGCCCCCCTAGGGAGTGACACTGTTAGGAGGTGTGGCTTTGTTGGAGGAAGTGTGTCACAGTGGGGGTGGGCTTTGAGGTCTTTTTCTCAAGCTTCATGCAATGAGACAGTCCACTTCCTGTTGCCTGCAGGATGTATCACTCTCAGCTCCAGCACCCACATCTGCATGCCTACTGCTGGGCTCCCCACCGTGATGATAAGGCACTGAACCTCTGAAACTGTAAGCAAGCTACCCTGAATAATGTTTTCTTTGTAAGAGTTGCCATGTCATGATGTCAATTCACAACAATAAAATCCCTAAGACAGTTGCTTTCCAACTTTGTTACTTGTTTACTGCCTTAATTACATTTGCTGTGAAAAAATACCACCACCAAGATAATTTTTAAAACAGCATTTGATTGGACTTCTGGTTTCAGATGGTTAGAGTCCATAACGTCAGAGTAAAGCATGGCAGCAGAAACAGCAGAGAGATCACATCCTGATCCTTGAATAAGAGCCACAGAGAGAATAGACTGGGAATGGTGGAGTCCTTTGAAATCTCAAAGTCCAGCTCCAGTGACACACCTCCTCCAGCAAGGCCCATCTCCTACTGCCTTCCCAAATAGTTTCCCAAACTGGGGACCAAGTATTCTAACATCTCAGCCCTATGGGTGTCATTTACATCTAAACAGGTACAGAGGTAGGGACCCTGGGGGTTGGACTCTAAGCAGAACGCTTTGTGGCATCTTAAAGAGGAGGGGTCCTCTGTGCTTCCAAAGGGAAGTCCCATGACAGCAAGAGCTTGGCGCATCCCAGCAGATGGCATAACTAATACTGGGGAAGAGTACATAGAATCTTCTCAAGGCCCTAAAAGTAACTATTGGGACATTATCTGATCATAACAAAACAAAGTTAGTTTGTTGCAACTTTATGCTCTTAAACATGCACCCAGAAAAGGATTAAACAACAACAAGAAGAACACAAATAACAACATCACAAACCATACCCCCTTTGGTCCACCACTAATTCTCACTTCTCCTGGTTAATTTGGAAACATGGTGTTTTAATCCCTACAAAGAGTCATTTAAATCACCAGCTTTAAGCCCACGTAAATACTTCAGCAGCAACCTGAGGCTCTAAGTGAAGGCCTTCTCCTGGCTGTCAGCAAACAGGATCAGTGAGTACCAGACACCTCTCTTCCAGAGATTAGATCTCATCCATCTTCACATCCTGCTGCCCAACTGCCAGGTCCTGATGCTGGAGGTGATTGTATGGTAGCATGACACAGGTTCTTGTGGTATGTGGTTGTGACCCTCACAGAGATTACAGAATCTGGGCCTCATCTTCATAACTCAAGCATAGCTCCCAAAGCTAAACCATTTGCCTTCTGTAAGGCTCTCTCGCTGGTGTGTGTGTGTGTGTGTGTGTGTGTGTGTGTGTGTGTGTGTGTGTGTGTCTCGGGGTGAGGATCAGCATTTATATGTGTTTTGTCCTTGCTATCCACGTCATCTATGCAGTCATCTGCAGAGAAAGGCTTCCTCACTGCCCATGATACACCTATTTAAACATGTTTCTGAGATTTGAACCCACCAATCTGACTTGCCGTTCAGTCAAGAGGCTTACCCATTATTCTGATATTTCTCTGAGTAAAAATCAAACCCATCCACAGGCAGACAGAGATCTTGTCTTCCACCGTAGGCAGCCTGAGTTCCCAGTGCCCCCTCTCTTCTTCTCAATACACCTGCCCTCCAAAGGACACCACAGGCTTTAGCATAGGACTTTAAGGTGTCACAGAGGGCTTGTGGAGCTCTTACAAAATAGCTCCTGGTCTGGCTGACGTCATTCTTGCCAGCAGCCTACAGTGGAGGTGCAGAAAACAGGATGTGAATCAGGAGAGGAGGGCTAACATGGCTGCTGTTCTTTGAGATGACTTCCCCTTTTGGGTCTCAGGTTGCTCAGCTGTGACATTCCGAACCCTTCCCTCTTTCTGAAAGCGCTTAATTCTGGGTTCCTTAGACTTTCCTCTTTCTCAGGTCTTTAGGAGTCTGACTTCCCCTGAAGCTCTTGGTCGAGAACAGATCCACTGGAGTCACCAGTGAGAACTGTGGGTACAAACCTGGACATGGGGTCCAAGGTTGAACTGCACATGGCACATCACAACGCTCAGGACTGTCAAGTTCTTAGAGACCTTGAAGGTCACTTCTAACACATGTTGGTGCTACATCTAGCAGAGCAGGACAGGGTGAGGCTCCAGGCAGCCAGCCAGAGACACTCAAATTACTGTCTTCCAAGCACAGTGCCTGCCACTGAAGAGAGACAGTTCAAGATCTCATGCCACCTAGAGGTGAAAAGACGAAAGCAAACATCTTTTCTATGGGCAGCTGTTATTTTTACTCTTTGGCTTTTGGGGGCCTGCCACCTAGCTCTCAAATAAATCACAGGGAAGCTTATTCTTATTCATTAATGCATGGCTTTAGCTTGGCTTATTTCCAGCCAATTTTTCTTTTCTTAAATGATTCTCATCTACCTTTTTCCTCTGGGGTTTTATCTTTCTCTGTTCTATATACCTTTCTTTACTTCTTACTCCATTGCTGGTTGTGTGGCGGTTGGCTGGCCCCTGGTGTCCTCTCTCCTTCTCCTTCTCCTCTCTCCTCTCTCTCTCTCCTCTCTTATTTTCTCTCTCATATGTCTCTACCTGCCAGCCCTGCCTATTTCTCCCTCCTGCCTAGCTATTGGCCATTCAACTCTTCATTAGATCAATCGGGTGTTTTAGGCAGGCAAAGTAACACAGCTTCCAATGTTAAACAAATGTAATATAAAAGAATGCAACACATTTTTGCATCACTAAACAAATATTCCATAGCATAAACAAATGTAACACATCTTAAAATAAATATTTCACAACATTCCCCCTTTTCATATAAATAAAAATGAAAGGTTTCCTGCCTTGAGAAACAAAACAAAAAATAAACAGTTACAAACTTTAAGCAAATACTACTAAGTCACAGTCAAAGACAGTTTAAGGAAGACATCAGTTCACCAGGTGTTTTAATATCAAATAGTCTGTATCATTTGATTTCAAGTCTCCCGATTTGAAGTGTGTGATGTAATATTACAACCCAGTAGAGGTGGGTTTCAAAAGCTATTTATAAAAAAACTCAGGACAATTTAACCCTGTTAATTACATCCCGGGAAAGGAGACAGCAATGTGTTTGCTCGCCTTGTGAGGCTTACCCCTGACCATCCTGCTTCCTGCATCACACTTGTGTTTCCTCAGTCCTTGCTCCAGACTCTGTGAAATTCACTCTGCCTTCTTCTTTCCTGCTCTCTGGCCCTAATCAGTTACAGGCTTAAACTCTGTTCCAGACCAGTCAAGACAGTATGGTGTCTTTCCATCTCCCTTTCCTCCAGTAGAGGCACAGCTGAGAGAAAAGAAAGGCTGCAGGGACTCCGGGTTAAGAAGTGTGTGTGTTGTGAAGTGAAGGACCAATAGGAAAGAGAAGCCAGGGTTATGCTCCCAAACCTTCAGGACCTTGGGTAGTCCTCATGGGACCTTAAAGGACCCATTTCTGAGTAGTCTCCTTGTCAGCCTGCTGGAAGAGGAATTCAGAATGGGTGCCATGCTGAAAGTCAATGGCCAGTTTGTATTGGGGAAAGCAATTTTCTACTTTCTACCTTGCTTACTAGAAAGTTTTGCTCCATGGGTCCCTTCATCTGAGAATGGATGGACAGGAGGAAAATATTAGGGACTGTCAGGTCCATTTAAAGAGGAAACCACACTGTTCTTCTTCTCTTGATCCAAACTCAGGCCATATAGGCCTAAGTATTGCTCTTCATCTGATTCCACAAGTAACACCCAGCTAATTTGCATTCTGCTCTTCCAAAAGCAGAACTTGCCAGCTAGGTACCCTGCCTCAGACTTGACAAAAGAATGTTTTTCATAGACTGAAAATATATTAAATATGAATATTTAAATGGTTTGTTTTAAAACATGGTTCCAGATAGAAGAGGAACATCCATCTTATAAATGAACAGAAAAGAAAAATTTGTCCGGCCCTTTAAGTAGAATTTGGTACAAGAGTACCTGTTAACACATTATGTTATCATAACTCATAAATCATATATCAATATCATTAATTATTTTACCTTAAAATTAACACTGAAGCCAGGCGGTGGTGCACGCCTTTAATGCAGCACTTGGGAGCAGAGGCAGGCAGATCTCTGTGAGTTCAGGCCAGCCTGGGCTACCAAGTGAGTCCCAGGAAAGGCAAAAAGCTACACGGAGAAACCCTGTCTCAAAAACCAAAAAATATAAAATAAAATAAGAGTCAAAAAAAAGAAAAAAAAAAAAAAAAGCCAGGCGGTGGTGGCTCATGCCTGTAATCCCAGCATTCGGGAGCAGAGGCAGGTGGATCTGTGAGTTCGAGGCCAGCCTGGTCTACAAAGTGAGTTCCAGGACAGCCTCCAAAGCTACAGAGAAACCTTGTCTTGAAAAACCAAAAAAATAATAAAAAAAAAATAAATAATTAACACTGAAATGGTTCAATAAGTGTTAAGCTTATCCTTTGGACTTTAGGTGGCAATTTCCAATGAAGTTTTAAGTATCATACCAGATACACATGCCAGTGTGCCCCTTTCAGCCTTCAGGTAACCACTTGTGCAAGTCACCTTTGGCAGAGTATTTGTGACATGTCATCTCAGGGTCATTCAGTGTTCTCAGCTGCCTAAGTAGAACACTCCCTGAATCATAAAGGATTTTTTTAATAATCAGAAATCTTTATCCTATTAATTTAAGGAGCAGAACACAGATAACCTGGAGTTGTTTGCCCTGCTTCAGTTCCTTAACCCCTGTGCTCAAGACACTGAAGCTGTCTCTGATGTTCTGTATAGCATTTGTTAAGAGTGAGAGCTGGCAAATGAGAGAGCTTTTCTTGGGGTGGGAAGGCTGCACTTCCTGAGTGTAGAGATGTGGATATTTGAGACCCTGTCTCTAGTGTAGATTAACAGCCAAAGGAAGACCTCACTGCCTTCTAGGTGAAGGTAAGATGTCCTGCATAGAACAGGCACATCAGTTACCATTCTGGTTGCTCCAATCTACTTTCCTAAGCTCTTTGATTAAGAGATTTGTTAGAATGAGGGACTTCCTTTGGTTGTTATACTGCATTGTTTTAGAGTTCATTGTTAATGAGCAGCAGCAGTTTTTCCCTCTGACTTCACGTAACAAGAAGGAAGCATCCCATTGCATTACACAATGTGTGCAAGTGGGAAGCTTGGCCACGGGTAGTTTGCAGCTCCATTTATAGAGCAGTCCAAAGAAACTTTGTGAAATATGATGACAGGCAGGGACTTTTCCTATGTGTTTCAGAACCTACAAACCTATTGATCAGAACAGTAGGTAGACATTTCCTAAAGCTGAAGCAATAGCGTCATAGAGTCTTGGTTACTTTATTTTTTTTTAATGCTTTACACTTGATACACTATCAAAGATCGATTTTAAATTAATTTTCCAGTAATATATTTTAAGTAATGTCTATTTTAATATCTATGTAAAAAGTGACGGTGGAAGACTGAGTTTCTCATGTATGGTATGTTTAATGTAGGACCTCACTGTTAAGGCACAAATTAATTTCAAAGAAGTTACTCTAAAAACACTCAGATTATTTCCCAAAAGAAAAGAAAAATGTAATAAGGGGAATTGTCGCGCACGCCTCGACCAGCAAGGATGACGCAACACCGGGATCCTTCTTAAAACAGTTTAATCAGGCCCTTGATTAATTGCATTGTCTTTCTCTCTCTCTCGGGGCAAGCCTCTCCCAGCACCTAAGTAGGGCTGGGCTGCCAACCCCAAGCAGCCACGTGGGCACTGTCCACAGGTTCACGCATATGCCAGCAGCACATGAATCCAGCCATAGCCAAATAAGGAGCTGTTTACCATAAAGAGTGTTTGCCATCGGGAAGGCAGAGGGTAGAAGCCAGCACCATCTTTAGGGTGCGGCTACACGCAGCTCTCTACAGGGAATGATTTGGGGGGTTTATTTTTTTTTTTAAAAGAAAATTGACTTATTTACCACAAGCTATTTTTCCCTCTCTGGTGATATGGTTTGTACAGACTGGTTTTGTAAATGCTAAATTTTGTGTCTTTTGCCTTTTTAAAGGAGTTGTTAACATTGGAATTGAGGGTATGTACAGAGAAGTTGGTGTCGACACCATTTAATAAGTCATATTTCTTCACAAATAAGAAAAATCATTTTAATAAGAATTTCAAGTATATATATAAATAAATAAATAAATACATATATATATATATATATATAATAAAATATATATATATATATATTGTGTGTACCCATATATTATTTTTTATTTTATTATTAAGTAAAAGATAATTAAAAGTGAAATTTAAAACCTAAAAAAATGAAAGGTTTTAAATTTAACATAGTAAAATTACATACAACAAAAACAATTATCAAGTAAGAATTACATTTATAATATTCAGTCCATTTGTATTTAGGAAATTTAGAGAAAACACTCTACCATTCATCCCATCTTAATGACTCCAAAGTTTTATTCCTAATTTAATTTCTATCATAACTAAGGAAAACTGAAACCTTAATTATTTAGTCTTTAAATCCCAGAAACATGTAAAATTATCTGAGTAAACAAAAAGTACATTGCAAGCTACTTCCAAAACTCTAGAAATGACAGAGACAGCTACCTGCCTAGACAGACATCCAAAATTCCTCTGCAATGTCGGGGCATCCATCTTTGGTTTACAGGCCCAGAATATTTGGCAGACTTTTCAGTGAAGCAGGAAACTTGAAGGATTATCCTGCCTTCTATTAGCAAAGTTTGTCAGTCACTTTCCTCTGTATCCTGCAGAATGTTTGGCAAACTCTCCCATGAAGCAGGAACCCTAAAGGACAGTCCCACCTTGTTTCAGCAAAGTTCAGCATTCACGTTTCTGTGAGTCCTGCATGTCCAGTTCATACAGCATAAAGTCAAGTCTTGCACAATGAAAGCAAACTTCTGTGGAGTTTCTTTGATGCCCATCATACTTTTGTGAAGGAAATTGGTACTGCCAGGAGCAGTCATGTCTCATTGTCATGAAAAACCTAAGGTTAACAAAACATTTTAAATGCTGTTTCGATGGGTCTTTGGAGTGTTTGAAAACCATATTTCTATCTAAATATGTCTATTTAACTTTGAAAACATACCTACTATGACTACACGTTTGATTATTATAGACTAACTACTAACTTCGTTTCTTAATTATACATTGCATTTTTGAAAAGAAAATCACTTTATTGTAATGAAATAAAATAAATAATATAATATAAAAATAAAAGGAAAATAATGCAGAGGGTTTAAAGTAAACATTCAAACAATCACTCGGCCAATCCCAAATTCTATTTATCTCAGTGAACTACTTTGCAGTTAGTGGCACCATTCTAACGCCATCAAGATTTATATAGGGTTTTTTTTTCACTATAAATTACTTTTAGTTCCCTTATCTACCATGTGCAAACACACAACACACACACACACACACACACACACACACACACAAAGAAAAACAAATACTGACAGAGTTGAAAGAAGAAAAATCACCATCTTTCTACCATATTTCATGCCACAATTGTCTCATTGCCTGAATTTTGTGCTACCTCATCACTGAGACTGTTCTTGGATACTTTCAAGTTTAACATTGCGCCTACACTCACATGTTAACATGTGTACATTATCAACTAGGATCTGCATGTGAGTAGGAAAATCCAGGGTTGTTTCATTTTGAGTTTGGATGACATTACTGACTAATCTACACTCTTTAAATACATCATATTGTGGCAGACTTTGATTTCCTTTTAATTAAACTAAATAGCATTCCATTTTATATCTGAGCCCAGTTTTAAATATTGATTCATCTGTTTATGCATATGTATATGGGTTCCATTTCCTTGTTATAAGGAGTAGGGCAGCAGTAAATACAGATTTGAAAATATCTCTATTGTAGGATAGAGGATTTTCTAGGTATACGTCAAGAAATGGAACAGATGGGTCATATAGTAGTTCTTTTCATTTTACAGAAAGTCTCAATAGTGATTTTTGGTGATATTTTATTTGTACTGAAATGTGCTGATATTTTATTTGTGTTTTAATAAATAAAGCTTGCCTGGCGATCAG
>NW_023413425.1:0-233 GCF_903995425.1 Onychomys torridus
TTCCTTGATGTAAAAGTATTATAAGCATTGCCTATACAGAAGTAAAATTGCAGCAGCACATCAACACATGTGTCTGTCTGTCATTCTCCTCGCCGATTCCTGACTTCTCCTTGAGCCTTCTCCCTGGTTCTCCCGCAGTGGTGGTCTCCCTCTGGGTGGTCTGCGGCACATGCCAATATTTTACAAATTAGTCTTGGGTATCAAAAGAGAGCCACAAAAAATGAAGGTAAAAT
>NW_023413426.1:0-16930 GCF_903995425.1 Onychomys torridus
AGGACACACTGCAGGAAAGAGGACATTAGAGCAAGGCATGCTGGGAAATGTAGTCTCAAATGTAATCGATATGAAATGATATCAAAGAGAAAGGGATCATGAGAAATGTAGTCTATATGTAGTGATACCATAGAGAAATGCATCATGGGGAGACTAGTGATGGTATAAAGAAGAAACAGGAAGTTTTCTTCTAACTTTACAAAAGAGGAAACAGGAAACAGATGAGGAAAATGGAGAGCCCTGGAATTAACCAACAGTAAACCCTAACACTCACCAAAACATCTCCTACCCTAACACTAACCTGACCCAAAACCTAAATCTAACAATAACCCTAACCACAAACACCCTACCCTAACCAAAACATGTCCCTAAGCCTAAATCTAACCCTAAAGATAACCACAAACTCCCCTACCTTAAACCTAACCTGACCCAGATCCTAAATTTAACCCTAAAGCTAACCACAAACTCCCCAAACCTAACCATAACCAGTACCATAACCCTAAACACAAACAACCTACAGAATCCCAAACCTGACCCTAAGCCTAAATCTAACCATAAACTTAACTGTAAATTACCTATCCTAACCCTAACCCTAACCCTAACCCTAAACATAACCTAAAACTCTCCTATCCTAACCCTAACACTAACTGTGAGGAGGCATCCTGGAAGATGAAGTCAAACACATAGAGAAAATATAGAGCAAGGAATCCTGGGAAATGGAGTCCAAATGTAATGATGACAAGGGGAAATACACCATGGCAAATGTAGTTATATGTGATGATGTCATACAGAAAGGCATTATGGGAGATGTAGTCCACATATAAAGATATCATAGAGAAAATATTATGGGAAATGTAGTTCATATGTAATGATGTCATAGAAAAAGGGATATGGAGACATGTAGACCACATGTGGTGATGTCATATAGAAATGGACAATGGAAAGCCTACTGATGGTGTAAAGAGGGAACAGGAAGTTACCTTCTGACCAGAGAGTGCAGGAAACAGGACACCTGAGGAGGGCAAAGGTCACCGTTTGAACTAACAAATAACCCCAATGACTAACTAAACACATAACCTTAGCACTAACCATAACCTGACACAAAGCCTAACAATAACCCTAACATGACCCAAACACTAACCGTAATACTAACACTAAAATGAACCTAAACCTAACCTTAACAAACACCCTAAACACAATCTTGCCTACCCAAACTCTAACCTGACTCCAAGCCTAAATCTAACCATAACCATAACCACAAACTCGCCTACCATACCTGAACCAAAGCCTAAATCTAAAAATAACCCTTACTACAAACTCACCTACACTAAGCCAAAAATGACCACAAGCCTGGAACTAACCATAACTCTAACCAAATACTCCCCTACACTAACCTTGTACAAAGCTTAAATCTAACCCTAACCCTAACCACAAACTCACCCACACTAACCCTAACCTGACCCTAAGCCTAAATCTAACACTAACTCTAACCACAAACTCCCCAGGAATTACCCAAAAGACCCCAACCTGTAACCCTAACCAAATCCTAACACTGACCCTACTCACAAACTCCTCAAACCCTGATTCTAAGAACTTGTAGCCCATAACCATAACCATAAGCACAAGAAATGAAAGTCTGACACTAACCCTAACCCCTAATTCACAAACTAAAAATCTATAACACTTAAACCTAACCTAACCTGCCCTAACACAAAACTCTAAACTAACCTAACTGTAACCTAACCTAACATAACCCTAACATAACCCTAACCAATAACCCTAACTTAACCCTAACCCTAACCTAGCCTAACAATGATTAACCCGCTGATCCTGACCATGACCCCCTGACACTAATCCCTAACCCTGAACCAAAAAACCCATAAAACTGAGCCCTAACGCTAACCCTAACCCATGACTCTGACCCAGTGACCCTGACCCTAACCCAAGCCCTAACAATTAACTCTAACCCCTGATCCTGACCTCTTGACCCTGACCACAACCCCACACTGCTGAGGCAGCACAACCCTGCCAAAAGTCAGGTCACCTGCTGAGGCCCTGGACACCTGCTGAAGAAAAGGGGAAACTCCTGGGGACACAGGACACCTGGGAAATGGAGTCTAACATGTCATGGTGCTGTGGAGAAAGGCATCCTGGGAAATGGAGTCCAAATGATGGTGTAGTGAAAGGAATCCAGGGAAATGAAGTCTGAAATGTAGTGATGCTGTTAAGAAAGGCATCTTGGGAAATGGAGTTTAAAGCAATCTGATGATATAAAGAGGAAATAGTGTCTTTTTGACTCAAAAGCCATGCTAGGAAATGTAGTTCAGAATAGATGGACAATACAAAGGAAAGCATCCTGGGAAATGGAGTTCAACACAGAGTGATGCTATAGGAAAAAGTAACCTAGGAAATCATCCAAGAAGCATGATATGAAATGTAGTTTCTAACAGGCAACCAATTCACAGCAAGGCAACATGGGAAATGAAGTCCAAAAGGTAGAGACACCTAAGGCTAACTTAACCCTGACTGCCTGACACTGATCCCCTGACCCTGATCACCAGCGTCAAAATGTTCAGAGCACAAATACCTTGGCGAAGGTCATAGACACTTGGTGAAGGCACTGGTTACCTGCTAAACAAAAGGGAAACTCCTGAAGACACAGGACACCTGAGAAATGGAGTCCACAATGTCAAGGTGCTGTGGAGAAAGGCATCCTGGGAAATGGAGTCCACAATGTCATGATGCTGTGGAGAAAGTCATCCACTCTAATGGAGTCCTTTTGTATAGATGTTTTACAGAAAGGCATCCTGGGATATTGTATCTATAATTCTTGCTTGATAATTGTTTTGTCACATGTAATTTTACTATGTGCAAGTTAAAACCTTCCTTTAAAAAATAAAGAATAGGGGAAGTGCTGTGGATATTGCTCTGTATAAATAAAATGATGTTTGTCCAGTGGACAGACAGGAAGTATCAGAGGGACAAGAGAAAAGAGAATTGTGGGAAGCGGAAGGAGAAGGAGAGAGATACAGCCAGACACAGCCATGAGAAGATGTAAGGTACTGGTAAGCTTACTGATGGTATAAAGAGGGAACAGGAGTTACCTTCTGAACAGAGAGTGGAGGAAACAGGACACCTGAGGAGGGCAAAGGGCATGGCTGGAATTAAACATTAACCACAATGAAAAACTAAATAAATAACCCTAACAATAACTCTAACCCTAAACCTAACCTAGCACAAAGCCTAACCCTAAACCTTACCTCACCCTAACCCTAACCGGACCCGAATCATACCCCTAAAACTAATACTAACATGAGTCTAAACCTAACCCTAACAAAAACGCTAACCACAAACTCACCTACCATAACTCTAAACTGATTCCAAGCCTAAATAGAACCCTAACCCTGACCGAAAACTCCCCTATCCTAACCCTAACCTGACACAAAGCCTAAATCTAACCCTAGCCCTAACTGCAAAATCCCCCAGGAATAACCTGAAAGACCCCTAACACATAACACTAATGTAACACTAACACTGACAATACTCACAAAATCCTCACCCTGATTCAAAAACATGTAACCCATAACACTAACCATAACCCACTGAAATGAAAGTATGACCCTAAACATAACCCCAACTCTCAATCTAAAAATATATAACACTTACACCTAACCTAACCTAAACTAACCTGAAACTCTAATCTAACCTAAATTTAACACATAACTCTAACCCGATCCTAACCCTAACCCATAAATCTAACCCTGCCCTAACCCATAACTCTAATTAACATAACATAACATTACCTAAACCTAGCCTAACATAATCCAAAGCAATAAACCTAAATTAACCCTAACCCTATCCCTAACTCTAACTCTAACCCTAACCATAACCTATCCCTAGCCCTAACCATAAACTAACCCTACCCAATAACCCTAACTTAACCCTAAACTAACATAGCCTAATGCTAAGATTAACACCCTGATCCTGACCTTGAACCCCTGACACTAATCCCTGACCCTGAACCGAAAAACCCATAAAACTTAACCCTAATGCTAACCCTAACCCATGACTCTGACCCACTGACCCTGATCCTAACACAAGCCCCAACTATTAACTCTAACCCTGGATCCTGACCTCTTGACCCTGACCCCAACCCCCACAATGCTGAGGCAGCACAACCCTGCCAAAAGTCAGATCAACTGCTGAAGCCCTGGACACCTGCTGAGGTCCCTGGACACCTGCTGAAGAAAAGGGGAAACTCCTGAGGACACAGGACACCTGGGAAATGGAGTCCAACATGTCATGGTGCCGTGGAGAAAGGCATCCTGGGAAATGAAGTCTGGAATGTTGTGATGATGTTAAGAAAGGAATCTTGGGAAATGGAGTTTAAAGCATTCTGATGGTATAAAGAGGAAATAGTAAGTTTCTTTCAGGCTCAAAAGCCATGATGGGAAATTGCAGTTCAGAATAGATGGACAATACAAAGAAAAGCATCCTGGGAAATGGAGATCAACACAGAGTGATGCTATAGGAAAAAGTAACCTAGGAAATAATCCAAGAGGCATGATATGAAATGTAGTTCCTATCAGGCAACCAATCCACAGCAAGGCAACATGGGAAATGAAGTGCAAAAGGTAGAGACACCTAAGGCTAACTTAATCCTGACTGCCTGACCCTGACTCCCTGACACTGATCCCCAGCGTCAAAATGTCCAGAGTACAAATACCTTGGCGAAGGTCAAGGACAACTGGTGAAGGCACTGGTTACCTGCTAAACAAAAGGGAAACTCCTGAAGACACAGGACACCTGGGAAATGGAGTCCACAATGTCATGATGCAATGGAGAAAGGCATCCTGGGAAATGGAATCCACAATGTTATGGTGCTGTGGAGAAAGGCATCCACTGTAATGGAGTCCTTATGAATTGATGTTTTAGAGAAAGGCATCCTGGGATATTGTATCTATAATTCTTGCTTGACAATTGTTTTGTTACATGTAATTTTACTATGTACAAGTTAAAACCTTCCTTTAACCGTAACATAGCCTAACCCTACGATTAATGCCCTGATCCTGACTCTGACCCCCTGACACTAATCTGTGACCCTGAAATGAAAAACCCATAAAACTTAATCCTAACATTAACCCTAAACCATGACTCTGACCCACTGACCCTGTCCCTAACCCAAGCCCTAACTATTAACTCTAAACCATGATACTGACCTATTTACTCTGACCCCAACCCCCACACTGCTGAGGCAGCACAACCCTGCCAAAAGTCAGGTCACCTGCTGAGGCCCTGGACACCTGCTGAAGAAAAGGGGAAACTCCTGAGGACACAGGACACCTGGGAAATGGATACCAACATGTCAGGGTGCTGTGGAGAAAGGCATCCTGGGAAATGAAGTCCAAATGATGGTGCAGTGAAAGGAATCATGGGTAATGGAGTCCAAATGATACTGTGGAGAAGGGCATCTTGGGAAATAAAGTCTGAAATGTATTGATGCTGTAGAAAAAGTCATCCTTGGAAATAAAATCCAAATAATGCTGTAGTGAAAAGCATCCTGAGAAGTGGAGTCCAAATGATGGTATAGTGAAAGGCATCCTGGGAAATGGAGTCTAAAACACTGATGCTATAAGGAAAGGCACCCTGGGAAATGACCTGAATGTCCTGATGGGAAATGTAGTTTGGAATACATGACCAATACCAAGAAAGGCATCCTGGGAAATAGAGTCCAACATGAAGCAATGTTCTAAGGAAAGGGATCCTAGGAAACCATCCAAAGGGCATGGTGGGAAATGCAACTTCTGGAAACATTCTACTGTACAGAAAATGTATCCTGGTGAACGGAGTTGAACCACACTGATGGTGTCATCACAGGCCTCCTGAAGAGTTACCTGAGAGGCATAATGGTAAATGTAGTTTCTAGAACCATTCTAATGTACAGAAAGGGAATCCTGGGAAATGGAGTCCAATCCACAGTGATGGTGTCATCAAAGGCATCCTGGTGAATGACCCGAGAGGCATGATGGGAAACATACTGCTGATGAACAAGAACCTGCAGAGGAACAGTGTGATTGTGGAGGACACAGGACAAGTGCAGAGGGTCAGAGACACCTGCTGAGAACAAGGGACGCCCCTAATACTAACCACTAACCCTAACCACTTAAAATAACTCTAACCCTAAACACTAACCATAATATTAACCCTAACCAATCACCATAAATTAACCTGCTGACCCTAACACTTTGACCCTAACCATAAAAACCAGTAAACCTTAACTCAAACAATAACTCCCTCACCCTAACAGTAACCCTAACAACATGACCCTGACACCCGGACCCTGACCCTGAACCCCACCCTGACCCTGACCCGTGACAATAACCTCAACTCACTGAGTCACCACAACCCTGGAGTTCATCAGATCATCAGCTGAGGCCCTGGACACCTGCTGAGGGCCCTGGACACCTGCTGAAGAAAAGGGGAACTCCTGAAGGCAAAGGACACCTGGGAAATGGAGTCCAACATGTCATGGTGCTGTGGAGAAAGTCATCCTGGGAAATGGAGTCCAACTATAGTGATGTGTGGAGAAAGGCACCATGGGAAATGAAGTCTGAAATGTAGTGATGCTGTAGAGAATGGCATCCTGGGAAAGGAAGTCCAAATGATGCTGTAGAGAAAGGCATCCTTGGAAATGGAGTCCAAATGATGGTGTAGTGAAAGGCATCCTGGGAAATAGAGTCTAAAACACTGATAAAATAAGGAAAGGCAATAAGGGAAGTGACCCGAGTGTTCTGATGGGAAATGTAGTTTGGAATACACGACCAATACTGAGAAAGGCATCCTGGGAAATGGAGTCCAACATGAAGCAATGCTCTAAGGAAAGGGATCCTAGGAAACCATCCAATGGGCATGATGGGAAATGCAGTTTCTTTTCTTTTCTTTTTTTTTTTTTTTTTTGGTTTTTCAAGACAGGGTTTCTCTGTATAGCTTTGCGCCTTGCCTGGAACTCACTTCATAGCCCAGGTTGGCCTCGAACTCACAGAGATTCACCTGGTCCTGCCTCCCTAGAGCTGGGATTAAAGGCGTGCGCCAATCCCTGTCTGTCGTTCTGTAGCCCAGGCTGGCCTTAATCTCACAGAGATCCACCTGGCTCTGCCTCCCGAGTGCAGGTATTAAAGTTATGTGCCACCACCGCCCAGCAGGGAAATGCAGTTTCTAGTATCATTACAGTGTACTGAAATGTTATCCTGGCGAATGGAATCCAACTATACTGATGGTGTCATCAAAGGCATCCTGGAAAGTTACCTGAGAGGCATGATGGCACATGTAGTTTGGAATGGATGACCATTACAGAGAAAGGCATCATGGGAAATGGAGTCCAAAACAAACTTATGCTAAAAAGGGGGAACAGGAAGTTTCCTACTGACCCCAGACCAGAGACACAGGACAGCTAAGGAAGGTCAGAGACACCTGCTGAGGGCAAAGAACACCCCCAAATCTAACAACTAATCACAAACCATAAAACCTAACCACTAACCATAACCATAAGCCGAATACTAACACTAACCCTAATCACTAACACTAACCACTAACCGTAACCATAAACCTAACCACTAACCATAACCATAACCCTAATCCTAACCCTAAAACTAAACCTCTAAACATAAACCTAACCACTATCCATAACCAGTAACCCTACCCCGAGCAGTGAACCCCTGATGCTAACCTAACTCTAACCCTTAACCCTAAACCTAACTCTCTGACACTAACCCTAAACCTAACCATGACCCCCTGATCCTAACCCTAACCATTAACCCTAAGATAACTTTAACCTAAGCCTTACACAAGCCCATGACACAAACCCTAAATGTGAACCCTTAACCTAATACCCTGACCTTGACCCCATGACCCTAACACCCAAACCTTGACCCCCTGACTCTATCCCTAACCCTGACCCCATGACCCTGACCACACCCACTGAGGTACCACAACCCTGCAGAAAGTCAGGTCACCTGCTGAAGGTCTACAACAACTAATGAAGAAAAGGGGAAAAACATGGGGAAACAGGAAACCTGGGAAATGCAGTCCACAGTGTCATGGCGCTGTGGAGCAAGGCATCCTGGGAAATGGAGTCGAGACTGTAGCGATGGTATAGAGAAAGGCATCCTGGGAAGTGAAGTCAAGAATGTAGTGATGGTGTAGAGAAAGGTATCCTGGGAAATGGAGTCTGAAATGTAATGATGCCGTACAGAGGCTTCTCTCTGTTTATCTCATGCTCTAGGAAGTAAATTTCAAAAGAGTGACACTACACAGAGTGGCATCCTGGGAAATGGAGTCCAAATGATGGTGTAGTGAAAGGAATCCTGGGAAATGGAGTCCATCAAGTGATCCTGTGAAGAAAGACATCCTGGCAAATGAAGTCCAAATGATATTGTAGAGAAAGGCATGCTGGGAAATGAAGTTCAAATGATGCTGTGAAGAAAGGCATCCTGGGAAATGCAGTCCAAATGATGGTGTAGTGAAAGGCATCCTGGGAAATGGAGTCTAAAATACTGATGCTATAAGGAAAGGCAACAAGAGAAATGAACTGGGTGTCCTGATGGGAAATGTAGTTTGGAAAACACGACCAATACTGAGAAAGACATCCTGGGAAATGGAATCCAACATGAAGCAATGCTCTAAGGAAAGGGATCCTAGGAAACCATCCAAGGGGCATGATGGGAAATACAGGTTCCAGAACCATTCTAATGTACTAAAAGGGAATCCTGGGAAACGGAGTCCAATCCACAGTGATGGCATCATGAAAGGCATCCTGGAAAATTTCCTGAGAGGCATGATGGGAAATGCAGTTTATTTTCTTTTCTTTTCTTTTTTTTTCAAGACACGGTTTCTCTATGTAGCTTTGTGCCTTTCCTGGTACTCACTTGGTAGCCTAGGCTGGCCTCGAACTCACAGAGATCTGCCTGGCTCTGCCTCCCAAGTGCTGGGATTAAAGGTGTGCGCCACCTCACCCAGCAGGGAAATACAGTTTCTAGAACAATTCTAATGTCCTGAAATGGAATGCTGGGGAATGGAGTCCAACCACACTGATGGTGTCATCAAAGGCAACCTGGAAAGTTACCTGAGAAGCATGATGGGAAATGGACCACTACAGAGAAAGGTACCATGGGAAATGGAGTCCAACACAAACTGATGCTATAAAGAGGGAAAGAAGCTTCCTTCTGACCCCAGAGCAGAGACACAGGACAGCTGAGGAGGGTCAGAGACACCTGCCGATGCCAAAGAACACCCTAAATCTTAACAATAACCACTAACCATAAGCCTAACCAATAACCGCAACCATAAACCAAATACTAACACTAACCCTAATCACTAACACTAATCACTAACCATAACCACAAACACCAACCTCTAACCCTAAACCTATCCACTAATCCTAAACCAAACCACTAACCATAACCACTAACCATAGCCAGTATCCCTAACTTGAACAGTGACCCCCTGACCCTAACCAATCTCTAACCCTTAACCCGAAACCTAACACCCTGACACTAACATTAACCCTAACCATGACCCCCTGATCCTAACACTAACCATTAACACTAAGATAACCTTAACCTAAGCCTTACACAACCCCATGACACAAACCCTAAATGTGAACCTGTTGTTAGAGTTTTCCTGCCTGGCCCAGTCAGGACAAATCTCTCTTACCCGCCAGTCCCACAGTCGCTCAGACCCAACTAAGAAAGCACACAGAAACTTACATTGTTTACAAACTGTATGGCCGTGGCAGGCTTCTTGTTATCTGCTTCTATCTTAAATTAACCCATTTCTGTTAGTCTATACTTTGCCACATGGCTTGGGGCTTACCAGTGTCTTTACATGTTGCTTTTCATGGCGGCGTCTGGGGGTGTCTCTCCCCAACCTTCTACTTCCCAGAATTCTCTTTTCTCTTGTCCTGCCTATACTTCCTGCCTGGCCACTGGCCAATCAGAACTTAATTTACACAGAGCGATATCCACAGCACTTCCCCTTTTCTTTCTTTTTTTTTTTTAAGGAAGGTTTTAACTTTTACATAGTACAACTACATATAATAAAATAATTATTAAGCAAGAATTACAATTATAATATTAAGGAAGATATCTATCTTATATTTGTGAGTTTGAGGTTTTTATATCTAACTTATCTTTTATCATAACTGAGGAAATTATAACTATCTAGTCTTTAACCACATCAAAAACCTCAGAAGGATATAATATTACGTGAGAACTGGGAGAAGGATGCAAGCATTTTTTGGGAGTCTTGCGCAGAGTAGACAGAGACAGCTGGCAGCCTGGACAGTCACCTAATGTTCCTTTGTAAAGTTGGGGCATTTGTCTTCAGCCCACAGGGCTAGAGTCTCTTGGTCACTTCTCTCAGTGTCCTGTAGAATGTCTGGCAGTTTCCTCTGCGAAGCAGGAACCTGAAGGACCATTTTGTCAAGCAAAGTTTTGTGGTCACCTTTCTATGGGTCCTGCATGTCCAGTCAATCAAGCAGTCCAGGCAAGAACAGTTTCTTGCCCAAATGGCTATTTTTGCCAAGGTGAAGATAAACTCCATATTAAGTGTCTTCAATGCCCATCCTCCTTTCTGAAGTAAATCAGTGCTGCCAGGAGCAGACATGTCTCACTGTCCAGAAAGTCTAAATTTTAAAAATATTTTAAATGCCATATTCTGAAGGTCTTTGAAGTATTTGAAGATTACCTATCTATCTGAAATATATCTATGTATACCTAGAAGACTTAACTAACATGGCTATGAGTATGATTATCACAGATGATTAATTATTAATCTATTTTTAATTATCCATTACAATTTTAAATGAGCTATACAAACACAATACCTTAAACAGGAGTAGAAATATATACATAGTATAACAAAACTAACTTTAAATTTGTATCAATAGACTAAAATATATACCAATGTAAAACATTTTAAACAAGTTGTTGCTCTTTAGAAGTTCCTTAATCTACCCTTTCATCCTATTATATCTGTATCATATCCCCTTTTCTTCTTTAGAAAGAGATCGCATTTATAATCAACCTGCTTTAAAGAAAAATAATGTTTTTTCTCTGTCCCACACCAGAGGGCTCTTCTGATTTGGGACACAAGAATCTCTTAACCTTTTCTTTTAGCAATATGTCTGGGTTTAGAGAAGGAGTGAGCCAATTCCATCTCCAAAGCCAGCTTGATAATTTTGGGAATGTGGACGTAGTTTCTCTTACTACTTCCTGCTGGAGGGGGGCGCTGCATCTTATGGGGACACAAAGAAAATTTTAGGATTATGGAGTAGTCCATTAGGGTGAACCTCTGAGCCAGTTGCCTTGAAACCATTCTGGATGTTGGATCATCTGGCCATGATGTCATTGGAGACCTTTCAGGTGGTCTTGGCTGATCAAACCTGATGTATCTTAATCTGGAACAAATCCATAGCCTCTGGCTTTCTGTGGAAACAAAAGCAGAGACTTTTTTCCAAAGCAACATATCCCTATATCCAAATTTTGAAGTCAAGGTACCTTTAAAATTTACATATTTGTTTAACTTAACAGCTTTTATGATCAAATCTTTTTCTGCAGTTAAAAATCCCAAAGACAACATAAACCAGATTCTCTGTGTAATATTCATCTTTGTAAGACTGAAACACCACTGTGGCTGCTGGCTCCACCCACCTCAGCTTTTCAACATGGTGGTGGAACAGTTTACCACCAGCTCTGGGTCTGGAGCCATGTGTACCATCAACTATCAGAAGCAGTTCTATCAAAGCAGCACATAGCCCAGAAAACTTTTTTTTTTTTAACTAGCAAAGGCTAAATCCACCATACAACAGAGTAAAGTGCTGCTTGTAGACTCCTCATTCCCACCACACTGCAGGTCAGACGCACACGCCAGGAACCCGCCATAGTAGCTCAAACCGGCAGGCTGCCACTAACTTGAGAAAGACAACTAGGAAGCTGTTTTGAGCTCCATCTTAGAATCTTTTTTCTCAGGTTTTAGGTGGAAATTCTTGCCAATACGTTGGGCGCCATTTGTTGTTAGAGTTTTCCTGCCTGGCCCAGTCAGGACAAATCTCTCTTACCTGCCAGTCCCACAGTCGCTCAGACCCAACCAAGAAAGCACACAGAAACTTACATTGTTTACAAACTGTATGGCCGTGGCAGGCTTCTTGTTATCTGCTTCTTCTATCTTAAATTAACCCATTTCTGTTAGTCTATACTTTGCCACATGGCTTGTGGCTTACCAGTGTCTTTACATGTTGCTTTTCATGGCGGCGGCTGGCCTTCTACTTCCCAGAATTCTCTTCTCTCTTGTCCCGCCTATACTTCCTGCCTGGCCACTGGCCAATCAGAACTTTATTTACACAGAGCGATATCCACAGCATGAACCCTTACCCTAACCCTGTAACACTTACCCCATGACCCTGACCCACAAACCTTGACACCCTGACTCTACTCCTAACCCTCACCCCATGTCCCTGACCCACAGAACTTGACACCCTGACTCTACCCCCTTACACTGACCCCATGACCCTGACCCCACCCACTGAGGTACCACAACCCTGCAGAAGGTCAGGTCACCTGCTTAGGCCCTGGACACTTGCTGAAGAAAAGGGGGAAAACCTGGGGACACAGGACACCTGGGAAATGGAGTCCACAGTGTCATGGTGCTATGGAGCAAGGCATCCAGGGAAATGGAGTCCAGAATGTAGCAATGGTATAGAGAAAGGTAGGCTGGGAAATGTAGTCCACAAGGAAGACACACTGTGGACAGGAGGACCTTATGAGCAAGGCATCCTGGGAAATGGAGTCTGGAATGGAGTGATGGTTTAGAGAAAGGTATCCTGGGATATGAAGTAAAATAGATGGAGGCAATACAGAGCAAGGTATCCTAGGAAATGTAGTTCATAAGTAAGGATGTCATAGAGAAAGGCATTATGGGAGATGTAGTCCACATATAATGACATCATAGAGAAAATATTACAGGAAATCTAGTTCATATGTAATGATGTCATAGAGAAAGGGATATTGAGACACGTAGTCCATATGTGGTGATGTCATAGAGAAGTGCATCATGGGAAGCCTACTGATGGTATAAAGAGGGAACAGCAAGTTACCTTCTGACTGGAGAGTGGAGGGCAAAGGTCACAGCTTGAACTAACAAATACACCCAACAACTAACTAAACACATAAACTTAACACTAACCATAACACTAACCTGTCACAAGCCTAATCCTAACCCTAACATGACCCTAACCTTAACCTGACCATAACCCTAAGACTAAACCTAACACTCACCTGACCATAAACCAAACCTTAACACAAAACCCTTACCACAAGCAGCCTTACCCTAACAGTATCATGACAGAAGGCCTAATGCTAACCAGAACCTCACACTAACCCTAACATGACCCTAAACTTAACCCTAACAAAAACAGAAACAACAAACTCACCTACCCAAAATCTAACCTGACCCCAAGCCTATATCTAACCCTAACAACAAACTTGCCTACCCAAACCTGACCCCAACCCTAAATTTAAAAATAACCATAAACACAAACTCGCCTACCCTAACTCTAAGCTGACTCCAAGCATAAATCTAAACATAACCCTAACCACAACCTCACCTACACTAGCTAAACTAACCCCAAGCCCAGATCTAACCATAACCCAAACCACATTCTCCCCTACACTATCCTTATACAAAGCCTAAATCTAAACCTAACCCTAACCTCGAACTCCCCAAATAAGTACTGGAAAGACCCTAACCCATAACCCTAACCCAAACCTAACACTGACTGTACTCACAAACTCCTCAAACCCTGATAGTAAGAACTTATAACCCATAACCATAACCATAACCCCAAGAAAGGAAATTCTGACCCTAACCCTAACCACTAATTCACAACCTAATAATCTATAACACTTAAACCTAACCTAACCTAACCTAACACAAAACTATAACCTAACCTAATACTAACCCTAACCTAACCTAACCCTAAACCTAACATAACCCTAACTAATAATCCTAACTTAACCCAAAACCTAACCTAGCCTAACCCTAAGATTAACTCCCTAATCCTGACTCTGACCCCCTGACACTAATCCCTGACCCTGAACCAAAAAACCCATAAAACTTAACCCTAACGCTACCCTAACCCATGACTCTGACCCACTGACCCTGACCCTAACCCAAACCCTAACTATTAACTCTAACCCCTGATCCTGACCTATTGACCCTGACCCCACCACACACACTGCTGAGGCAGCACAACCCTGCTGAAAGTCAGGTCACCTGCTGAGGGCCCTGGACACCTGCTGAGAGCCCTGGACACCTGCTGAAGAAAAGAGGAAACACCTGAGGACACAGGACACCTGGGAAATGGAGTCCAACATGTCATGGTGCTGTGGAGAAAGTTATCCTGGGAAATGGAGTCCATCATAGTGATGCTCTGGAGAAGGGCATTGTGGGAAATGGAGTCCAAATGATGGTGTGGAGAAGGGCTTCCTGGGAAATAAAGTATGAAATGTATTGATGCTGTAGAAAAAGGCATCCTGGGAAATGAAGTCCAAATGATGCTGTAGTGAAAAGCATCCTGGGAAATGGAGTCCAAATGATGGTATAGTGAAAGGCATCCTGGGAAATAGAGTCTAAAACACTGATGCTATAAGGAAAGGCATCTAGGGAAAGGACTCGAGTGTCCTGATGGGAAATGTAGTTTGGAATACACGACCAATACCACGAAAGGCATCCTGGGAAATGGAGTCCAACATGAAGCTAAGCTCTAAGGAAAGGGATCCTAGGAAACCATCCAAGGTGCATGATGGGAAATGCAACTTCTAGAACCATTCTAATGTATAGAAACTGAATCCTGGTGAACGGAGTTGAACCATACTGATGGTGTCATCACAGGCCTCCTGAAGAGTTACCTAGAGGCATGATGGGAAATGCAGGTTCTAGAATCATTCTAATGTACTGAAAGGGAATCCTGGGAAATGGAATCTAATCCACAGTGATGGTGTCATCAAAGGCATCCTGGAAAGTTACCTGAGGGGCATGATGGGAAATGTAGTTTGGAATGGATGACCATTACAGAGAAAGGCATCATGGGAAATGGAGTCCAACAAAAACTGATGCTATAAAGAGGGAAAGGAGCTTCCTACTGACCCAAGAGCAGAGACACAGGACAGCTGAGGAGGGTCAGAGGCACCTGCTGAGGGCAAAGATCAACCCTAAATCTAACCACTAACCATAAACCTAATCACTATCTGTAACCATAACCCATACCCAAACCTAACACTAACACTAACCATAACCATAACCTTAAATCTAACAACTAACCACTAACCATAAACCTAACCCCAAATGTAACCATAAATCGAATACTAACACTAATCCTAATCACTAACCCTTATGAATAACCATAACCACAAACCCTAACCTATAACCCCAAACCTAACCACTAACCCTAAACCTAACCACTAACCATAACCATAAACCTAACCACTAACCTAACCATAACCCAAACCCAAACCTAACACTAACACTAACCCTAATCACTAACACTAACCACTAACACTAACCATAACCATAACCCTAAATCTAACAACTAACCACAAACCATAAACCTAACCAATAACCATAACCATAAACCGAATACTAACACTAACCATAATCACTAACACTAATGAGTAACCATAACCACGAACCCCAACCTATAACCCTAAACATAACCACCAACCCTAAACCTAACCACTAACCATAACCATTAACCCTAAGCATAACCATAAACATAACCCTAAATCGAACACAAAATCTAACCACTAACAATAACCACTAACCATAACCATAACAGTGACACGATGACCCTAACCTAATTCTAACCTAAACCTAACACCCTGATACTAGCCCTAACCCTAACCAAAAAAAGGAGAGAGATACTTCCCCATGATGCATTGCTCTATGGTAGCACTATATATGGACTATATTTCCCATGATTCCATTCTCTTTGATATCATTTCATATCGACTACATTTCAGACTGTGTTTCCCAGGATGCCTTGCTCTAATTGTCCTGTCTGCAGTGTGTCCTGTCCACAGTGTGTCTTCCTAGTGGACTACATTTCCCATAATGTCTTTCTCTATGACATCATTACATATGGACTACATTTCCCAGGATGCCTTGCATTGTTTTGCCTCCACCTGTTTTACTTCATCTCCCAGGCCGCCTTTCTGTCTACCTTTGCATTGTTCTAGAAACTCCATTTCCCGTCTTGGCCCTCAAGCCAGTAGGAAACATTTTCTTCCCTTTTTAGTGCATTAGTACCTGTAGTACTTTCTTTCCCAGCGTGCATCTCAGGTCATTTCCCAGGATGCCTTTCATAACACAGTGTGGATCAGACTCCATTTCCCACAATTCTTTTTCAGTGCATGAGTATGACACTGGAAATTTCTTTTCCCATAATGCCTCTTGGTTGGTTTCCTTGTTTGCTTTTCATTATACCATCACTATGATGGACTTCATTTCCCAAGATGCCTTTCTCTAAACCATCACTACATTTCAGACTCCATTTCCCAGGATACCTTGATCCACAGCAACATAACACAGGTGTCATGTGCCCCCTGGTTTTTCCCACTTTTCTTCAGCAGGTGTCCAGAGCCCTTAGCAGGTGACCTGACATTCTGCACGGTTGTGGTGCCTCAGTGGGTGGGGTCAGGGTCATGGGGTCAGGGTTAGGGGTAGATTCATGGGGTCAGGTTCTGAAGGTCAGGGTCATGCGGTCAGGGTCAGGGGGTTTGGTTAAGGGTTCACATTTAGGGTTTGTTTCATGGGGTTGGGTGAGCCTTTGGTTAAGGTTAGCTTATTGTTAATTTTTAGGGTTAGAGTCAGGGGATCA
>NW_023413427.1:0-42913 GCF_903995425.1 Onychomys torridus
AACACTAAGGCTGAGCAAAGTGTCCCAGCATAGGCCCCAGGATTTAAAAAAAGACCATTCCATGCACTAAGGACAGGTCCCTGTCCCCACTGCCTAGGGGCCTCCCTAACAGTTCAAGCTAATTGACGTGTCTCAATTATCCAGAGGGCCTGATCCAGTTACATTGGGCTGCTCAGCTATTGTTCATAGTTCATGTGTTTCCGACATTTTGGGCTATTTGTTCCCTGTGGTTTTTCCAATCATGGTCTCAATATCTCTTGGTCATATTATCCCTACACTGTCTCTTGCTGATATGACTTCTGGAGCTAGACCTGGGGCTTGGCCATAGATCTCTGCATCTTCTTTCATCAATCACTGGATGAGAGATTTATCATCACAGTAATAGTGTTTGGCCATCTAATCACAATCACCAGAGTAGGTCAGTTTGGACTTTCTCTCAACCATTGCCAGTAGTCTATTGTGGAGGTATCTTTGGGGATTTCTGGGGACCTATCTAGCACATTGCTTCTTCCTGTTCCCATGGCATCTTCATTTATCATGGTCTCTCTTTCCTTGTTCTCCCTCTCTGTTCTTGATCCAGCTGGGACCTCCTCCTCCCCTAAGCTCTCTTTCCCCCTAACCTTGACCTCCTTTACCCCCACAAATCCAGTTTGCTCTTGCAGATCTCATCCATTTCTCTGTCATTGGGTGATCCCTGGGTCTTTCTTAGGGTCCTCTACTAATTAGCCTCCCTGGAGTTGTGTAGCAGTCTAGTCATCCTTTGTTTTACATCTAGTATCTACCTATGAGTGAATACATACCATGTTTGTCTTTCTGAGTCTGGGTTACCTCACTCTGGATGATTTTTTCTGGATCCATCCTTTTGCCTGCAAACCTCATGATGTCATTGTTTTTCTCTGCTGAGTAGTAAACCATTCTGTATATGTACCACATTTTATTTATCCATTCTTCAGTTGAAGGGCACCTATGTTGTTTCCAGGTTCTGGATATTAAAAAAATGCTGCTATGGACATAGATGAGCCTATGCCCTTGTGATATGATTGAGCATTCCTTGGGAATATGCCCAAGAGTTGTATATCTGGGTCTTGGGTGAGATGAATTCCAAATTTTCTAAGGAAGCAACATATTGATTTCCAAATTGGCTGTACATGCTTTCATTCCCACCAGAAGTGGAGGAGATTTCCCTTTGTTCCACATCTTCTCTAGCATAAGCTGTCTTCAGTGTTTCTTTTTTTTTATCTTAGCCACTCTGATGGGTATAATGTGGTATCTCAGAGTCATTTTGATCTACTTTTTCCTGATTTGGGATATTGAGCAATTCCTTAAATATCTTTTAGCCATTTGAACTTCTTCTGTTGAGAATTCTCTGTTTAGCTCTATAGCCCATTTTTTAATTGGACTGTTGGTCGTTTTGATGTCTAATTTCTTAAGTTCTTTATATACTCTGGATATCAGCCCTCTGTCAGATGTGGGCTTGGTGAACACATTTTCCCATTCTGTAGGCTGTCACTTTGTCTTGTTGACCATGTCCTTTGCTCTACAAAGCTTCTCAGTTTCATGAGGTCCCATTGATTAATTGTTTGTCTCAGTGTCTGTGCTACTGGTGTTATATTTAGGAAGTGACCTCTAGTGCCAATGTATTCAAGAGAACTTCCTAGTTTCTCTTCTATCAGGTTCAGAGTAACTGTATTTATGTTGAGGCCTTCTACATGTTGACATTCAGTTATGCCAGCACCATTTGTTGAAGATGCTTTCTTTTTTCCATTGTACAGTTTTGGCTTCTTTGTCAAAAATTGTATGTTCCTAGGTTTGTGATGCACACCTTCAATCCCAGCATTTTGGAGGCTGGGCCAGGTGGATCTCTGTAGTTTGAGGCCAGCCTGGTCTACAGAGCGAGATCCAAGACTGGTACCAAACATCACAGAGAAATCCTGTCTTGAAAAATAAACAAACAAAAGAATCTGAAACTATTCACAATAGACAGTCTTATTGATCTTATGTCACATTTCAAATCTAATAAATTTTCTGACTAAATCAGCCCTGCACAATATTGTCTGCACTTCAATATTTACATGGAAATTTGTGTGTGTGTGTGTGTGTGTGTGTGTGTGTGTGTGTGTGTGTGTGTGTTGAGTGTGAAGTTCATATCAAATGAACTCCCAAACTTAAAACTGCTAATTTATAGAGTTTAAATCAAAATGTAAATTAATTGAAGGCTCAGTGCCTGAAACTAATGGAATAAAGCTATCTGATTTTATCCAACAAAACATAATGTGTGTTTCATAAACACATTATGAAATATCATGTAACCATGACTATTAAATTGAGTGGGGTAAAAATATTCAAAACAAGAGTTATGGGTTGCACTTGGGTCTAATATCTCCCAAGTAATGAGGTCTAGCCCAGGATTACAGAACCTGACATGCAGATATTTCTGCAGAACTGGCCTCTAATCCAATTAGAAAACTATACTTTTTTTTTAAGATAAAACTCAAATATTACAAAACTAAGTGCATCCTATTGAGGGTAAGTGTAGTAGCAGACAGGAGCAAATGCTAAGTAAGACCACTGGTTTTCTTTTTGCTCTTAAGTGATGTTTTACATGTTCTAGTATGATGTTATATAGCAATCCAATGGGTGCCTATCAATGTTCTACAATTACAATTAGTTTGGTGTCACTATGTTCTTACCTTTCTTCCCACAGATGTCCCACTTCTGCATGAAATTTCAGTAGATCTTTACTACATTTTCTTATCTGTTGCGAACTACTGTGTCCATAAACTAAGTGAGTTTTGTGGTTTAATGATGTAGATTTTCTTAACTACCCCTCATACATTTCATATTTTGGTTAATTTACCAATGAACATCTCAATTCCCCTCTCACTTTGCTAATTCAACACTCTAACCCTGTATTTTTTTCTAATGCCATTTTTTTTAATCTACTGTTCCCTATTAGTTAAGCTACTTACAGTGGGAAGTTCCTTGACCAGTCTCATTTTAACTCCACATTAAATATGAAAAATAAAAATATTGAAATTGAGTATATACATATGAGAATTTTATCTATAAAAAAACTATAATTAGAGTAGCTCACAAGTCCATAGTCAAGGACTCAATATTCTTATTTGGGTTTTGCCCAATGACAATTGCAAACAAAATTTTTATTTGATATGACAAGGATTATAGTCAGTCTTCTGGGTCCATCAATCCTAACTGCTATTTGAAATTACGTCAGTTGTTAAGAGGGTACAAACTCAAAGGCATTTGCCTAAATATAGCTTATAATCTTGACTCAGCCCACAAGACATTGAGTAATAATGAAATTTCATAATGATGCTCTGAAAGACATCTATAAAATCACATGACAATTTGTGGTACTATTTTCCTTGATCCACAGAATGTTGAGAAAATTAAGCAATTTCAAGAGAAACAAACACCATCTTTATCCAGTTTCTGAAATGAGCCCTCCTAAAATTCCTTAGACAAAGAAATTTTTTGAAACTTCTTTGAGGACCTCACTATAAAAGTTTTGTAGTTTTGTAATTTTGATTATTTTTGTTCACATCAATTTAAGTGAAAGCATTCATAGTACAGTGTTGTATAAATGGCAGCCGATAGATGCCACATTGTTTGGGAGTCTCAGGAAGCAGATGGATACAACATACATTATAAAAGATTGATTATTGTTATTATTATCACTACTACTATTATTATTAACAGAGCAGTCATCTTGTGTTTAGTCAGTTTGAAGTAATCTGCTGTAGGATATTTGAGGCTATTGAAGGCAACATAAATATCATAAAATACAATAAAACAGTGAGCTGTATTTCAACATCATTTGCAATCTCCATTTCCTTAAGACATGTCTGTACTCCCTTTATTGTTCTCATTGCCCCTCTAAAAGATAATAACTTTTGGAAGCTCCCTTTTCTTCATTTTATATGACACCTTTTGAGATGAGGAATGTTAGATTAGCAGGCTGAGAGCTAGATTAATATGTCAAGGGCCCCTGGTCAGCAAAGCTTCTATATTGTTCATGACTGTGAACATACAAATTTTTCAATTAAATCTGACAAGAGCAGAAGTTATGGTCTTTGACTCTTCATTTTTTTGAAAATTTTCAGCATGATATAGAAAGGCTATTGGATCCCACCTGGATTCTCACTTGAGTTTTGATTGGCAAATGGCACTTTTAATCATTCTTTTTTAATATGTCTCCTACTGCAAATCTGGCAACAATGGCAGCCAGGAAGGTGAATCTACAGAGGTCAATGGCTCTTAGACATCCAGCTCATGGCCCTCTACAGATGTGTACATGCCTGACTTTCTGAAATCCAAAAGGCATGACCCTCCCCACCCAGGGTGACTCCCCAGGGATGGATGCTCTTTGAGGGCTCATAGTCACAGACGGGTAAGACCTTGTTTGGCAAGCCAACCTAATACAGGCACATTTGCTTAGCCCTTGAGGTGTGGTCACCAGGGCCACAGAAAAGGTCTCTGACTCTAGCTGAGCACCCATGTAATAAAATAAAAGGGTTCATATGTCATAGGACAGGATCAAAGGGTTGAAGAAATTGGCTAAGGCCAGTTGCCAAGGCATGCAAGTACCTTACTTCTTAAGAGCCAACCCTGAATCTGCCTGAGGACCTAGTAACAGTTGCCAGGAGAGTTCCTAGTCAATGTCAAAGTTCCTGATTGTGCAGAGACAGCCTGATGACCTAGCCAAGGTCATTGTCAGGGATCCTAGCTGATGTCACATTTCCTGATCAAGCAGAGTCTGCCTGAGGAACCAGCAAGAGTCACTGTGAGAATTATTAGTCAAGGTCAGAGCTCCTGAACATGCAGAATCCACTGCATGACATACCAACAGTCACCATCAGTATTCCTAGTTGATTGTCAGGGACCAAGATGTAAGGAACCAAACATGAACAATGGAAAAGTACTAGCTAGGCCAGAGAACAAGTAATAAGACCACTGCCCTTTCCCAGAGCAGTAACACCTGTTTACTAACCAGAGGCCCCCAAAGATAAGAAGACATCCCACAGTCAGGTGCCAAGACAACCAAACATAAAGAGCATTCCATGGTCAGGTAGCCTAGCAACAGAATAAATGGCCCTGGACCAGTGACCTTAGCCGATGCAATTGCATGACCTGTCTCCCATGTCTTGCACCCCTTCCATGTTCTGCACTTCCCTTTCCCCTTTCCCTCCTTCCTGCCCCTTCCCCTCCTGTGATATATAAGCCTTGCTGAGGAAAATAAAATTTGCAGCTTGATCAGAATCTGGTCTCTACTGTCGTCTCTTGTGTCCCCTGTTCCTTTCATTTGCTCCCACAGGTGTGTGGCCCCCATTGAAACCCCGCTGGCCAGGGAAACTGGCACCCAACATTGGGGCTTGACCCTTGCCTCATTGGGAGTTGAACATTCTTTGCCAGGAAAGCCCAGGCGTATGGTGGAGATTCAAAGCAATCATACATCCAGACCTCCCAACTCAGGATCCCAGTGATCTGGAGGAGAGCAGGAAGGATGAGGTGAGTCTAAACTATAGATTTCACCATGGGAACTTCTTTTTAGGATTTGTTCATAAAGGGCATTAAAGAGGCCCTCCAGACACGAGGGATAAGGGTTTGTTAAAAGAAAAAACTGATAAAATTCTTGAGTCACTTAAAGGACTGCTGTCCTTGGTTTCCCCAAGAAGAGACGATTGAGGAAAATTGCTAAAAACAAAAAGGGTGGGGAGAGCAGCCAGTGGCACTAGCAGGGTGTGAGGGGTGCAGGCTCTGTGTGTGTGTGTGTGTGTGTGTGTGTGTGTGTGTGTGTGTGTGTGTGTGTGTGTGTCTCCTATCCAGCCAGCATTCTCATCTGGACCAGCACTACCACCTGGCACAGAGCCTCCATCTGGACCAGAGAGAGGCTCCCTAAATCTGTCAGCTCTGTCTGGACCAAGTACACTGATAAGATCGAGAACGAATCCATGAGGAGATGGGCAGACATCAAGGCAGAAATACACACAACAAAATAAAGAGCAATACAGCATCACCAGAACCTAGCCCTTCTCCAACAGCTAGACCTGAACATCACAGAATGGAGGAAGCAGAAGAAAACAACCTTATAAGTAACATCAGGAAGAGGCTAGAGCCTTATATAGAAGAAATCAAAAATAAAGTGGAGGAATAGACAAACAAAAAATTGGAAGAACGCTATAAAGAATTAGAGGAAAGGAAAAATAAAGCGGAAGAAAACAATAAGTCCCTGAAATAAAGTCATGAAAAAGCAACGAAACAGATGAGGGAAACAGTCCAAGACCTGAACAGGGAAATAGAAAAATTAAAGAAGACACTATCAGAAAGAATGCTGGAAATAGAAAATCTGAGTAAACTAACAAGAACTTCAGATGCAAGTATATCCAACAGAATGCAAGAGATGGAAGAGAGGATCTCTGTTGTTGAAGCTACGTTAGAAGCAATAGAGTCATCAGTCAAAGAAAACACTAAAACCAACAATGTCATGACCAAAAATGTCCAAGAAATTTGGGACACCATTGAAAAGACCAAACATACAAATATTAGGGATAGAGGAAGGAGAAGAATACCAACTCAAAGGCACAGAAAATATATTTAACAAGATCATAGAAGAAAACTTTCCCAAATTAAAGTAGGAGATGCCTAAGAAGATACAAGAAGGCTTTAGAACACCAAACAGACTAGAACCCCCAGCAAAAAAAGTAACAATGCCACATAATAATTTGTATTTGGAAATCTTCTCTCCAGGTGCCACCAAGCCCCAGTGGTCCCACAACCCACAAATAAAATAATCAAACGGACACATATTATTAAAATGCTTTCCCATTAGCTCAGGCCTAACATTGTCTAGCTCTTATTCTTATATTTTAGCCCATTTCTAGTAATCTATACTTTGACACATGGCTCATGGCTTACCAGTAGCTTATTTCTTTCTTGTCATGGCAGTGGCTGGCCATGACTCCCTTTTGCCTTCCTGTTCCCAGCATTCTCCTCTTCCTTGTCGAGCCAACTTATCCTTCCTGCCTGGCTACTGGCAAATCAGCACTTTATTTATTTTAACCAATCAGAGCAACACATTTGAAATACAGAACTTCCCACAGCAATAATTAAACAACTAAATGTGCAGAGGAAAGAAAGAATATTAAGGGCAGCAAAGGAAAAAGGCCAAGTGACTTATAAAGGCAAACCCATCAGAATAACACCCGATTTCTCAATGGAGAATTTGAAAGCCAGAAGGTCCTGGACAGATATAATGCAAATAGTTCGAGACCATGGATGCCAGCCTAGACTAATATACCCAGTATATTAGTTTCAATCATCATAGATTGCCCCAGCCAGCGGGGTGTCAACAGGGCCACCCACCTGAGGGAGAGAATGAAAAGACAGGGTGACACAAAGAGATGGACAGCAAGACAGAATTCTGATCAAGCCGCCAATTTTTATTTTTCTCCACATGGCTTATATAGCATAAGGGGGGAAGGGGCAGGAAGGAGGGAAAGGGAAAAGGGGCGTGTAGAACATGGAAGGGGTGCAAGATGTGTGAGTCAGATAGTGCAACTGCGAGACGTCAGCTAAGGTCACTGGTCAGGGGCAGTATATTCTGTTGCTAGGCTGCCTGACCCTGGAATGCTCTTTACGTTCGGTTGTCATGGCACCTGACTGTGGGATATTCTCTTATCTTGGGAGGCCTCTGGTTACTGCTCTGGGAAGGGGCTTATGAGTTGTTCTTTGGTCTAGCTAGTACTTTCTATGGTTCATGTTTGGTTCCTGACATCTTGGTCCCTAACATCTCCCCCTTCTATACATATAGCAAAACAAAGAAAGGAGGCCCAAATCTTTTGCCATGATGGGGGAGGGGTGACAGAGGCTCCATCCCTGTTGAGTTTGAGTTCTTTTGTTAGTCAATCGGTTCATGTAGGCGTCCCCACATGTCCCGAAGGAAGCTGGAACAATGCAGTTTTTACAGGGGGCGGGTTTTATTCCGGGAGGGAAGAGTATAGGGTCTGCATAACCGCTGTGCAATAGAGCATGTCATCCAAGGCACCCAGGATGGTGGAGCACTTTAGTCTCCCTGCCTTCTGCAGTCCCAGCTGCATCCTCAATCCCCTAAGCAGTGGGCTCCAGCTCCCAGACACAGGTGCATCCTCCCCTGGGCAGAGGGGTCTGTGCTGATATGGAGTCTGTATCTGGTTCATTGAGACCTTGTTCACGGAGGTCAAGGTGATGGTAATGAACCTGAATTTGTTTTGCCTGAAGTTCAGCCAGCTGACTGTGCACAAATTGAGTTAGTCAAAACAAAGCCCAAAGGCCAAATGTCAAGACAAGAATGAGGCCAACCAAGGGTCCCAGGAGGGACAGCAGGAGGGTGCTTAGCCAGGGAGATGCAGAGAACCAATTTGGGAACCAGCCTAGCTCTTGGTCCCTTTCTTTTTTGCGCTTCTCTAAGCCTTCACGGACCTTAGCCATGCTATCTCTCACTACTCCTGTGTGATCAGTATAGAAGCAACACTCTTCCTTAAGAGCGGCACAGAGGCCTCCTTGCTGTAAAAAGAGGAGGTCAAGCCCTTGGCGGTTTTGAAGGACCACCTCTGAAAGGGAGGTGAGGGAGGATTCAAGGGCGGAAATGCCTCGCTCAAGCTGTGCTATATCTTCATCTATGGAAATTCTAAGCTCTGAATAATGTTGATTAGATAAGACCAGGGAGGCTATGCCTGTACCGTCCCCTGCAGCCCCTACCCCCAGGAGGACGGCTAAAGTGACTGCAGTCACAGGCTTCCCTTTTGAGCAATGGGGGGGGGTGCGAGGGCAGCTGTCTCTGCCAGAGTCTTCTCTTCCCATCTTCTGGAGAATTGATCTGGAGAATAATAGGTTAGCCTAGGGATAAGCTGAACCAATATGCAAAATAAAGGGGCAGAGGGATTATTTAAATGAAGAGAAATGCATGGTGTTAGGCCATCAGTACAGGCCCACCAAGTATCATTGGCAGGGAGAAGATATCCAGACTTAAGGGAAGTACTTAGGTTGTCTGTGACATTGCAAAGTGGTTGATAAACAGGGGGAATGATAGTGCCTTGGGTGACAAGGCAGCAGCCTGAGCCCATAACTTGGGAGAGTGTCAGGCGAGATGTGGGTGGCTGTTGCCAGTGACAATCATGTGGTTCAGTGGTTAGGGAGAAATCTAAATCAACAGCCACTCCTTCATAAAATGGTGGGGCAGAATGATAGCAAAGCCAGCAGGAGTCAACCAAATCAGGCTTGGAGGTATTAAGTACCTGGTAGGTTTATGCGATAAGGGTGGTAATCATATCTTTGGTAGTTGGTGGGGGAGGTGGGAACGTGGGAGAAAAACCCATGGATGTCTGAGATATATTGGTTGTAGGAAAATCATTGTTGCCAAGAAAAGAGTTGGGACCGATGGCAACAGCATTAGGGGAATTAACAGGCTGTTTTAAAAGTTTGATGAAGAAGATGACACCTGAATTATGGCCATCTTGGTAGAGTAAGAGGCCCCATTCATAGTCCCATCCCCAATTGGTAGCCTTCTTTCCGGGGTCAGTAAATTGGATCCTAAGAGGATGACACCATGAATTAATGCACTCAGGTCTAATAGTCCAGGGATTCTTAGGGCAGGAGTAATTGACCCTAACAGTTATAAGGTCCCAGGACGAGGAAGGGCCCCAGTATGTATCACCAGTGGTTTCACAGCCCCAGGTCTTGCAATGGCGCTCAGGGTGACCACCACAGGTATAATGACTTGAGCGGGGATGATGGTAACCAGGGCAGACATAGAGGGTGGGCCTAGTGAGGCGGGAGCAACGGAAGGCGTTGCTACATCCAGGTGGGGCACGGGCCTGTAGGGGGCGGTTAGGTGGTGTGTGGGGAGGCGGGGAGTCGTTTTCTAGACCCCAAGGGGCCGTAGAGCCTGATGCGAGCTTACAGAGGTCCGGAAACAGGTCTGACTACCAACGGCCAGGGGTGACTAGGGAGGTTTGCCAGGTGACATCCTGTCGCTCCGTCAACACCTGCCAGGTACGGTTTAGAGGCTAGTGGCAATTGGTGTTTTGTGATGGGCTAGAGAGGCTGTGGCATTGGAGGAGGAGTATGAGACCCCAGGCAGCCAGCTGACTCACAAAGGGCAGCTTCGTGGGTGATCTCCACCTCTTTGAGGTCTCAGTCTTTGATGGTAGCTTAAACATCTGAAAAAGAAGAAGGAGAGTCCTCAGGGGGAGCAGCCTGTCCCATGGGAATGTTAGGTAAATTTACAGATCGGACCAGGCGCTCAGGGAGCCAGCATGGGGCATCATGTGCCTGATCAAGGATGCAAGCAGAGCCATGGCCCCAGATAAGTACAGGATCTGGACCATTCCAAATGCCTGTAAGGGGGTCTCACCACATGGCCAAAGGGTGACTGGCATCTGCTGAGGGGTGCCAATGACGGTCAGCCGCTGATCGACCTTCACCATCCAGGGTGAGGAAGTTAAGGACAAAGAGAGCATGGCACAGGCGGTCTCAGGGGTAGACAAAGGAAAGCTCGGACATCTTTAAATGAGAGAGCCAGGTTTTTAAGGTCTGGTGGGCTTGTTCTACAATGCCCTGACCTTGAGGGTTGGTTATAAGGAATACCAACAGTGTGAGAAATCTCAAATTGTTAGAGGAACCGTTTAAGTCCTCCACTGGTGTAGGCTGGGCCATTGTCCGTTTTTATGTGTTTTGGGACACCCAAAGTAGAAAAGCAGACCAGGAGGTGAGCAATAACATCCTTGATGGCCTCACCAGTATGAGGGGAGGCAAAAATAAAACCACTGAATGTATCAACAGAAGCATGGAGATATTTTTGTCTACCGAAGTCGGGAACATGTGTAACATCTATTTGCCAGATCATATTAGGCAAGAGGCCTCGGGGATTAACTCCAACATGGGGGACAGGATGGGAAACTACACAAGAAGGGCATTGTTTTACTATGTCTCTAGCTTGTTCTTTTGTAATTTTGAACTTTAATCGATGGGTTTTGGCATTAAGATGGTGGAGGCGGTGGGCGTGAGAAGCCGACAGGATGGGCTCCTGCAGCACTGGAAAAACCTGTCGAGTGGCTTTATCTGCCAAAGCATTTCCCTCCCTGAGGGCTCCAGGAAGCTCCCCGTGAGCACAAATATGGCCAATGAAAACAGCATGGGAGCGTTCTCTAAGTTTTTGTTGAATTTGAGCGAAAAGGGGAGTGGCATTAGAGGTGGGCTTAATGAAGGGGGCTGTATCAAGAAGGGGTATTGAATGAGCGATATATGCACTATCAGTGTAAATGTTAAGTGGGGAATCATGGAAATTCTGAAAAACCTGTAAAACAGCAAAAAGTTCAACCAGCTGAGCGGAACGAAAGGGCGAAGGGAAGGGAAACGAGAGACCTTGAAAGGCATAAGCTGCAGTGCCATTGGCTGACCCATCTGTAAAAATGGTCAGGGCCTCAGGCAAGGGGCTAGGGGAAATGACTTTTGGGAAAATAAAGGGATGAGTGGATGCAAAATGAAGGACTGGGTCATCAGGGAGGTGATTGTCAAGAAGGCCCAGGAACCCTGAAAAGGCAACACCCCAACAATCCAGTGTCTGAAACAAAAATTGAGTTTGTTCGCGGGTGTAGGGGGTTAAGATGGAACCGGGGTCCTTACCAAAAATCTGACGTGAGGTCTGGCAGCCACGCATGATTAGGGAAGAAACAAGTTGGGGATAGGTGGGAATGACTTCAGTATGACTGCAGGCATATGAATCCATAAAAGGGAATGACCCTTAAGTTTATCCTGGGCCCTTAAGGTAGAAGGGGAACTCTGCCAAAGGACCCCTGTGGGCACATGGGGAGTGGATAAGACAACAAAAACCAGCGGGAGGGAATAATCAATCTGAAAAGAGGCTCGGGAGGAAATGGCCTTGGTGATTAAAGATAGAGCCTTGTGAGCAGCTGGGGTCAATTGACGGGGGGAGGTGGGCTCCCTGGGGCCCCAAAGAATGTCATAGAGGTGTAGAAGATCAGCAGTAGAGAGTTTTAGGTATGGGCGAAGCCATTGAATGTCTCCGAGAAGTTTTTGAAAATCATTAAGGGTGGTAAGGTTATCTGTGCGCAGCTGGATGCGCGGGACCAAGACTCGATTGGCATGTAATTCAAGTCCCAGATAACTAAAGGGCTCAGAGCGCTGGATCTTATCAGGGGCAAGCTGTAAGCCAGCAGCACAAAGAGCCTGTGGCAGATCTTGGAAAGTTGCTTCTAGAATGGAGGAGCTAGGGGTGGCCAAAAGAAGGTCGTCTATGTAATGCAAGATATAAGTAGAGGGCCATTTTTGGCGTATGGGATCGACTGCCTGGGACATGAACTTTTGGCAGAGAGTAGGGCTATTTGCCATCCCCTGGGGTAAGATGCACCAATGAAAACGGAGCATGGGGCCCTGAAAATTAACCAGAGGGAGGCTAAAGGCAAAATAAGCTCGATCATCAGGGTGTAGGGGAATGGTAAAGAAGCAATCTTTTAAATCAATAACCATTTTATGATAGGCCTCGGGGATGGCGATGGGTGAGGGCATGCCTCGTTGGAGGGCGCCCATGGGCTGCATAACCTTATTAATGGCTTGCAGGTCTTGGAGGAGTCTCCATTTCCCAGATTTTTTCTTTATGACAAAGATGGGCATATTCCAGGGGGAATTGGATGGTTCAATATGACCGGCAGTGAGCTGTTCCTGTACCAACATCTCTGCTGCCTGTAGTTTTTCTTGTGACAGAGGCCACTGGTCTACCCATACAGGTTCTTGGGTAAGCCAAGTGATTTTATCTGCATGGTGTACAGGGGGAGCAGTGGCCTCAATTAAAAACCCTCAAAGTCAAGACCGAGTCTATCTGTTTTATTAGTGGCAGTGACGGGTTGGGTTTGGCCCTGTTGAAGTTTACCGAGACCCTTTCCTGGGATGAAGCCCATGCGTAACATTTGTTGGGTAACCACCTCATTTGGGCTACAGAGGATGACCTTCATTTGGGAGAGAATATCTCAACCCCAAAGGTTGACAGGGAGCCCAGGGACCATAAAGGTGGTGGCAGTACCCTGATTACCCTCTTCATCTGTCCAGGCCAGGACTTTAGAGGATTGGAGGGTGTTACTGGAATGACCTATGCCCTTGAGGTCTGTGAGGGAGGGGGTAAGAGGCCAAGAGGTGGGCCAATTTTCTTGGGAGATTACAGTGGCATCAGCGCCAGTATCCAAAAACCCCTGGAATTTTTTACCATCTAGTTTAAGGGTAAGTGTGGGTTGAGAGTGAGAAATAGGCTGAACCCAATAAGCCTCTGATGAGCCAATCTGAGCAGCTCCTCGGGGCTGGGTGGACTGAATGGGGTTGTCAGAGGAAAGCGCAGGGAAAGTAACCAGGCGAGCAAGGCAGGTTCCACGGGAGATGGCAACAAGACCCTGGAGTGCTGAGGCCAAAATCTTAATCTCTCCTGTATAGTCATTATCAATAATTCCAGGGTAGATCTGGACACCTTTTAAGGTGGACGAGGCAAGGCCAAAGATAAAGGCATGAGTGTCTGGGGCCAGGGGGCCCCAAATCCCAGTAGGGATGACCTGGGGGCCCTGTAATGGATCTAGTATTGTGTCGGCACAGAGGTCCAGTCCTGCACTGCCTGGGGTTGCCCGTTGGAGGGAGCAGACAGTTGGGGAGTGGCCTGCAAAGCCCCATGGAGCACTCCCTGGATCGGAGGGGCCAGGGGCTGGCCCCAAAGAAAGTTTCCCGACAGGCGGGGAGGGAGTGGGCGGGGAGGGAGCGGGCGACCATGAACATCGGTTTTAGATTTACATTCCCTACCCAATGAAAACCATGGCCACATCTAGGACATGGGGTGGTTGGTAGTGGCCGAGTGGTGACGCCAAGCTGGGGCACTGTGGCTGTGCCCCCTGAGGTGGCAGGGATCCCCTTGGGGCATTCCCTTGCAAAATGTCCCAGTTGTTTACAGGAGAAACAAAGGCAACTTTGTTGGGATCTTAATTCTTGGGTGCCCATTGACTTTAGGGCTGCACCAATAGCCAGACTGATGGCGTGGGCAGAGCCAACTCCCGTACAAAGGTGCAAGTACTCAGAAACCAAGCCTCGCTCTGGTTTTCAAGCAATGCAAGGGTAAAAGGAGCGGTGGGGAAAGAAGCAGCAAGGTCACTTCACCACCGAGCAGACACTGCGGACCTGGCCGCCGCTGCTGCCACTGCTGCCATTTTAAAGGAGCATTTTAAAGGAGCGCTCTGGCTGGCTGGGGCTGGCCTGGCTCACACTGGCTTGGCTCTTTCTGCCCAGGTGCTGGAGCCCCAGAGAGGTGCTGGGCACTCTCATTCCTCTGCCCTCCCAGCTCCCTCCCCCCTCCACCTTTCACCACGCACGCATACAGACACACAAAAACAGCACACAGCACACACACACAAACAAATAAACATGACGCACACTGCACAATTCAAACCCTGCCATAGCTGCTGGCTGCCTTCTCTCTCTCTCTCTCTCTCTCTCTCTCTCTCTCTCTCTTTCAGCATTTTTCATTAATCGTCCCTTCTTGGGGAAAACAGTTACAACAATCCTCTAAAGTGACTAAAGAATTTTATGAGTTGTTTTTTTTTTATTACGAACCCTTATCCCTTATGTCTGGAGGGCATCTTTAATGCCCTTTATGAACAAGTCCTGAGAAGTTCCCTGTCCCATTGTGAAGTCTATAGCTCAGACTCACCTTGTCCTTCTCGCTTTCCTCTGGAACACCAGGACTCCGAGTCGGGTGGTCTCGACGGGTGGTCGCTTTAAATCTCCACCAGACGTCTGGACTTTCCTGGAGAAGGATGTTCAACTCCTGACAAGGCAAGGGTCGAGCCCGGCCAATGGGGTGTCAATAGGGCCACCCACATGTGGGAGAGAATGAAAGGACAGGGTGACACAAAGAGACAGCAGCAAGACAGTATTCTGATCAAGCTGCCAATCTTTATTGTTCTCCACGTGGCTTATATAGCATAAGGGGGGAAGGGGCAGGAAGGAAGGAAGGAAAGGGAAAAGGGGCATGTAGAACATGGAAGGGGTGCAAGACGTGTGAGGCAGATAGTGCAACTGCAAGACGTCGGCTAAGGTCACTGGTCAGGGGCAGTATATTCTGTTGCTAGGCTGCCTGACCCTGGAATGCTCTTTACATTCGGTTGTCATGGCACCTGACTGTGGGATGTTCTCTTATCTTGGGAGGCCTCTGGTTACTGCTCTGGGAAGGGGCTTATGAGTTGTTCTTTGGTTTAGCTAATACTTTCCATGGTTCATGTTTGGTTCCTGACATCTTGGTCCCTAACAGGGCATATTGTACATAATTAGATAAATAAAATGAAAATTCTCATTTGGTAAATGTCTAATATCAAAAATATTCATACTGAGCAAATGAAATTAAAAAATTCTCTCCTAAAAAAAACAATATCAAAGACATATATTTAACGCAATAAATCAAATATATAAAACAAATATTTTATATGAATAAGGTCCAATATCAAAAAATAAATGTTGCTCATAAATAAATAAATAAAACAAAAATTCCCACCTGATACATGTCTACTACCCAAAATATACATTTTTAATACAAGAAATAAGACAAATAAATATTCTTCTTATTAAGTTTTAATATCAAAAATATACATATTGAAAACAAGAAATCAGTAAAATTAAAATAGTTCTTATCTGATAAAATATAATATCCAAAACATACATATTGAACAGAAGAAATTAGATGAAAAAATAAAAATTCTCATCTGATAAAGACCTAATATCAAAAATATACATTCTGAACATAAGAAATTAAATAAAACAAAAATTCTCTCCTGAGAAAGAACTAATAGCCAAAATATGCATATTGAACACAAGAAATAAAATATATATGACAAAAATTCTCATCTGATCAAGGTATAATATCCAAAATATACATATTGAACACTGAAAATCAGGTAAATAAAACAAAAATTCTCACATAATAACAGTTTATATCCAAAATATACATATAGAACACAAGAAATTAAATAAAACAAAAATTATCAACTGATAAAGGTCAAATAGTGATAATATACATACTAAACACAAGAAATTAAATATAAAATTCTCACCTGGTTAAGGTCAGAATCCAAAATATGCATTTTAGACACTAGAAATCATACAAATAATACAAAATTCTCAACTTATAAAGGTCTAATATCCAAAACATACATGGTGAACAGAAGAAATTGAAAATTCTCATCTGACAAAGGTCTAATATCAAAAATATACATATTGTAGACAAGAAATCAAACGAATCAAAAGATCTAATCTGATAAAGGTCTAATATCCAAAATATACACATTGTACAAAATACATTTAAAAAAATTATCATTGATAGGTCTAATGTACAAAATATAATTATTGAACTCTTGAAATAAGATAAATAATACAAAAATTCTCAACTGAACATAGTTGAATATTCAAACTTGACATATTGATCATATTTGGATAAATAAAACAAAAAAAACTATTATCAGGAAAATATCTAACATACAAATATACAAATGGAAGACAAGCAATCAGATTTATAAAACAAGCATTCTGATCTGATGAAGGTCTAATATCCAAAATACACAGGTTGAACATAAGAAATCAGGTAAATAAAACAAAAATTCTCATACAATAAAAGTCTAATATTTGCCGGGCAGTGGTTGTGCAAGACTTTAATCCCAGCACTGGGGAGGCAGAGCCAGTCAGAGCTTTGTGAGTTCAAGGCCAGCCTGTTCTTCCAAGCGAGATCAAGGAAAGGCACAAAGCTACACAGAGAAACCCTGTCTGGAAAATTTTTTAAAAAAGTCTAATATTCAAAATGTACTTATTGAACACAATAAATAAGAAAAAAAGCAAAATTTTCAGATGCAGGTTTAATATCCAAAATATACATATTAAACACAGGACACCAGATAATTAAAACAAAAATCCTCATCTCATACAGGTCTAATATTTAAATTATGCATATAAAACACAAGAAATTAGAAAAATGAAATGAAAATTTTCATCTAATAAAGGTTTAATATCCAAGATATACATAGTGAGCACAAGAAATCAGATAAAATATTATCATCTGATAAATGTATAATATCCAAAATATACATATTGAACACAAGAAATCAGATAAATAAAACAAAAATTCTGATCTGGTAACGGTCTAATATCAAAAACACACATATTGAACATAATTGGACAAATAAAAAATTTCTCATCTTCTAAAGGTATAATATAAGAAAATATCCCTATGCAACACACAAGAAATCAAATAAAGAAATTGTTGATACCAAGATTAGAAAAGCACAGGGACAAATAGCCAAACTAATGGAAACACATGAATTATGAACCAAAAGCTGTGGAGTCCACAACCGGATCAGGACCTCTGGATAAGTAGGAAAATTGAATAGCTTGAACTGTTCTGGGAGGCACCCAGGCAGTGGGACCCAGCCCTATACTTAGTGCATGAGCTGGCAATTTGGAACCTTGGGCTTACACAGAGACACTTTGCTCAGCCTGGAAGGAGGGGACTGGACCTGCCTGTACTGAATCCACCAGGTTGAATTGAATCCCCAGGGGAGTCTTGGCCCTGGAGGAGATGGAAATGGAGGGAAGAGGCTGGGGGAAGGTGGGAGCAGGGGCGGGATGGGGGAGGACAGGGGAACACATGGCTGTTGGGTAAAATTAAAACACAAATATAATAAATAAAAAAGAAGAAAAAATTCTCAACTGATAAAGGTCTAATATCCAAAATGTGCATACTGACCACAAGAAATCAAATACATAAAACAAAAATTCTCATTTGATAGAGGTCTATTATCCAATATATACATATTGAACATAATTAGAAAAATGAAATAAAATTTTCATGTGATAACAGTCTAATATCCACAATATATTTACTTAACACAGTAAATTAAATTAAACAATAATTCTCACCTGAGAAAGAACTAATATCCAATAGGCATACAGGACACAAGAAATCAAATACATAAACCAAACTTCTGATTTGATAGAGGTCTAATATCCAATATATAAATATTGAACATAATTAGATGAATAAAACAAAAATTCTAATCTGATATACATCCTATGTTCAAAACAGACATATTGAATATAAATCAGATAAATAATCCAAAAATTCTCATCTGATGAAAGTCTAATATCGAAAATATCTTGTGTTCAATAGAACTCAAGAAATTAAATAAAACAAATATTCACAACCGATACTGGTCAGTATCCAAAATATACATATTAATAACTAGAAATCAGATAAATACTCCAAAATTTTCCCCTGATAAATGTATAATATCAAAAATATACTTATTGAACACAAGAATTTATTATAAAAATTTTTCATCTGATTAAGGTCTAATATCCAAAATTCCATATTGAAACCAAAAAATTAGATAAACAAAACAAAAATTCTCATCTGATAAAGGTCTAATATTCAAAATATATGTATTGAACAAAAGAAATTAAATAAAACAAAAATTTTCTTCTGATAAAGGTCTGGGACTGGAGACATGGATCAGAGCTTTAGAGCACTTGCTGTTCCTCTGAACATTCTGAGTTCAACTCCCAGTACCTACATGGTGGCTCACAAACATCTTTAATGACATCTGGTGCCCTCTTCTGCCACACAAGCATACATGCAGCCAGAACACTGTAGATAAAATAAATAAATTTAAACAAACTTTTTAAAAAATTTAAAAAGGTCTAATATCCAAAATTACATATTGAACACAAGATATCAAATAAATAAAACAAAAATAGCCATCAGATAAAGGTCTACTATCCAAATTATACATATTGAACACAAGAAATAAAATAAATAGACAAATATTTTCATCTTAAAAGTACTAATAACCAAAATATACATGTTGAATGCAAGAAATCAGATAAATAAAACAAAAATCACCATCTGTTAAAGGTGTAATATCCCAATATTCTTGTATTAAATTAGAGGGACCAGAATTAATATTATACATCCCAGGGGCTCAAGAGAGAGAACTGCTAATGGCAAAGACTGTTTTAGAGAAATTGAATCTCAGCACACTGAGCTCTCTAGTCCATTTGCTTTAATTACTCTGGCATAACATCCTATATACACAGCTTCAGTTCTCTTCTTGTGCCTAGCTCCTTTCTTGCCTGATTTCTCTCTATATTTATCTACTGCTCCCTCTAAGTTCTATCTAAATTCTCTCATCTTAACTCTGCCTCATCTAGGTCCTTTTCATCTTGTTCTTACCCAGCTAGTTCTTCCCCATCTGACTCTCATCTCCCATCTCATTCCTCTAGTACTCTATTCTAGCCCTTCAATCTAGATCTTCCCCATCTCAATTTGTTCCTCTCAATTTCTTACCCATGTAGTTATTCCATTCTCTTTTCTCTTCTCTTTCCTCCCATGTCCTGGGAGTCCTGGTATATATACACTTAGGCAATAACCACGACAAACCTGGAGCCAGGTATTGGGGCGAATGCTGAATGATTAGAGAAGCAGAAGAAGCCACAGCTTTCTCACCTTGCCAATTCCTCAGCTGATCCTGTTTCCTCAGGATGGTTGCCTCTCAGCTCAACTGTGCTGCTCAAAAGCCTAAAAGCTAAACCAGGCTATAGTTCCTCTTCCTCACATCTTAAATACCTTTCTGCCCCCTGCCATTACTTCCTGGGATTAAAAGCATGTGACACCATGCTTGGCTGTTTCCAGTGTGGCCTTGAAGTCACAGAGATCCAGATGGATCTCTGCCTCCCAAATGATAGGATTAAAGATGTGTGCTACCACTGCCTAACCTCTATGTTTAATATCATGGCTGTTCTGTTCTCTGACCCCCAGATAACTTTATTGGGATGCACAATAAATCCACCACAGACTAATGGGGAAATGAATTAACTAAAGGCTAAATTTGGGGAATATCTAAGAAGAGGGCTCTTATATCTTAAACGTGATTGATAGAAAATGTTAAGAATCTGTAAGTTGTTAGGACAATGGGAGAAAATAAAACTGTCTTTTTTTTTCTCTGTGGCTCCTATCTGTCCAAGCTATCTGCCTTTTTTCTGCATGGTGGGGGAAAATTGTGCTCAGTTGTTAGGCAACCTGTGTACAACTAGATGCCTCTGGTGATAGTTAAAAGGAGACCAGGAACTAGAGGTAAGGTGTGGAAAGGAGGAAGTAAAGCTTATTTGGAACATCTGCCAGGCCTTGTCAAACAGGTAGCCTGGATGCTTAAGTCTATTCTTAGAGAGTACAGAGGTATCTCTGATAAGGTACTTTCCTCCATCTGGGGATGGACCTGGCCAGATTCTGCCAATGATGATAATTACAGGGAGGCTTGAACTGGGGTTTGGGCTGACCATAGCTGTTAGCACAGAAGGCTATCTAAATATTCCTAGAAGTGGTTAGGTAAGGAGTTAGAGGTCTCTAAAATTAGTAAGGCAGTAAGAAAGGAGGGTCAGAGCTAAATTGTGTAAATCTATTACTTAATATCTACATGACCTAGGTGGTGTCTACTTGTGGAATTACATTAAATCAGGAGACTTGCATGTGGACTGTTGTTACTGCTAGTCCTTGAAAGTGGCCAAGGGAGATACCTGATTCCAGAAGTAAACTTTCCTGAGGCTGTTCTCCAAATACCTTGAATGTGTATGTCCAGAGAGTGACCAGTCTACACTATTAGCCCTTCTTAGGGAAAAGTTAATTGGGAAAACTATGAAAGCACACATGATTTTCATGACAGAAGACAGCAGATATATAACAAGTAACACCAAAAACTCCTTGAAATTTGACTTCCTCTGGAGGAAATCCTTGATCCCTCCAGGAATTGACTTTGCCATAACCAGCTGAGTTCTTGTGACATATTCCTGTGGCTTACAGCCCCAAATATACACAATAAAACTAAGAAATCAGAAAGATTAAAAAAATCACAACTGATAAATGTCTAATATCAAAAATATACAGAAAGGAACAAAAGAAATCATAGAAATGAAACAAAAACACCCGTCTTATAAAGGTATAATATAAAAATGTACTTATTGAAGGCAAGAAATTAAATAAAACATAAATTCTCACATAATAATGGTCTAATATACCATATATATATATATATATATATATATATATATATATATATATTAAACACAGGATACCAGATAAGTAAAAAAATTCTGATCAGATAAAGGTTTAATATTAAAAATATACATATTGAACACTAACAATTAAATACAAAAAATTCTCCTCTGATAAATGTCTACTATCTAAAATTACATATTGAACACAAGAAATCAGACAAATAAAAGTTGTCATCAGATAAAGGTCTAATATCCAATATATATGATGAAAACAATAAATGAGATAAATAAAATAAAAATTCTCATTTCATAACGGTCTAGGATCAAAAAGATACTTATTCAACACAAGAAATTAAATAAAACAAAAATTTATCTAGTCTAATAAGAGTTTAACATCAAAAATATACATATTGAAAATAATTAGGTAAATCAAAAATCCCCAAGTGAAAAAGGTCCAATATCCCAAATATACTTATTGAACATAATTAGGTAAATAAAACAAAAATTATCATCGAATGAAGGTCTAATGTCATTAATGTACTTAATGAACTCAAGAAATTAAATGAAACAAAAAATTTTCTCTGACAAATGTCTAATATCCAAAATATAAATATTGAACACAAGAAGTTAAATTAAAAAATTCTCATCTGATAAAGGTCTAATATAAAACACATTTAACATAAGAATTCAGATAAACAAAACAAAATTTCTCATTGGATAAAGTTCAAAATATACATATTAAACACAGGATATCATAAGGAGAAAACATAAGAAATCATAAAACAAAAACAAAATTCTCGTGGCATAGATGGCATATATTAAATATATACTTATTGAACACCAGAAATTAAATAAAACAAAAAAATCTCATCGGGTAAAGGTCTAATATTCAAAATATACATATTGAACACAAGAAATTGAATAAATCACATAATCACCTAATAAATTTCTGTGTCCAGAATATACATATTGAACACATGAGATTAAATATTAAAAATTCACCAGGTGGTGGCACATGCCTTTAATCCAAGCACTTGGGATGAAGAGGCAGGAGGATCTCTGTGAGTTCAAGGACAGACTAGTCCCCAAAGTGAGTACCAGGAAAGGCACAAATCTTCATGGAGAGACCCTGTCCCAAAAAAACAAATATAAACAAATTAATTAATAAAACAATAAATAAATAAATATAAAAATTCTCATGTGATAAAGGCCTAATATCCAAAAATATACATTGAAAACAAGAAATCTCATAACGAAACTAGAAAATATGATCTGATAAAGGTCTAATACTCAAAATATACAGAATGAACAAGAAATCAGATAAATAAAGCAAAAATTCTACTAAGATAATGGACCAAAAAAACATTAAAAATATTGAACACAAAAAATTCTTTTCTGATACATGTCTAGTATCCAAAATTATTTATTGAACACAAGAAAACAGACAAATAAAACAAAAATTGTCATCAGATGAAGGTCTAATATACAAAAAATACGTATTGAACACAAAAATTAGAAAAATAAAGGGCTAACTGTTATCAACAGTATACATATTGGACCCAATAGATATGATAAATAAAATAAAAATTCTCACCTTAAAAAGGTCTAATATCAAAAATATACATATTGAACACAATTAGGTAAATAAAGCAAAAATTTTCATCTGCTAAAGGTCCAACATGAACCATATATTTATTGAACCCATAAAATTCAAAAAACAAAAATTCTCAGAGTCATTTTGATTTGCACTTTCTGGATAATTAGGGATGTTGAGCAATTCCTTACATGTCTTTCAGTCATTTGAACTTACTCTGTTGAGAATTCTCTGTTTAGTTGTATAACCCATTTCTTAATTGGACTGTTGGGCATTTTGATGTCTAATTTCTTGAGTTCTTTATATATTCTGGATACCAGCCCTCTGTCAGATGTGAGGTTGGTGAAGACCTTTTCCAATTCTGTAGGCTGTTGCTTTGTCTTGTTGACCATGTCCTTTGCTCTACAAAAGCATCTCAGTTTCAAAAGGTCACATTGATAGTTTCTCTCAGGGTCTGTGCTACTGGTGTTATATTTAGAAAGTGATCTCCAGTGCCAATGCGTTCAAGCCTACTTAATACTTTCTATTCTATCAGGTTCAGAGTAACTGGATTGATGTTGAGGTCATTGATCCACATGGACTAAAGTTTTGTGCATGGTGACAGATATGGATCAATTTGCAGCCTTCTAAACATTGACATCCAGTTATGCCAGCACCATTTGTTGAAGATGCTTTCTTTTTTCCATTGTACATTTTTGGCTTTTTTTCTCAAAAATTATATGTTCAAAAGTGTGTGGGTTAATGTCAGGGTCTTTAGTTTGATTCAATTGTTCCGCATGTCAGTTTTTAGGCCAGCACCAAGCCAACTTACACCTGTCAGAGTGGCTAAGATCAAAAACACAGAAGACAGCTTATGCTGCAGAGGATGTGGTGAAAGGGGAACTCTTCTCCACTGCTGGTGGGAGTGCAAGCTTGTACAACCATTTTGGAAATAAATATGGTGCTTCCTTAGAAATTTGGGAATCCATTTCCCCAAGAACCAGCTGTAGCACTCTTGGGCATATATCCAAGGAATGCTCAAACATACCACAAGGGAATTTGCTCAGCTATGTTCATATTAGCATTGTTTGTAATAGCCAGAACCTGGAAACAACCTAGATGCACTTCAACTGAAGAATGAATAAAGAAAATATGGTACATATACACAATGGAGTACTACTCAGCAGAGAAAAAAATGACATCATGAGGTTTGCAGGCAAATGGATGGATCTAGAAAAATCACCCTGAGTGTGGTAACCCAGACTCAGAAAGACAAACATGGCATGTGCTCACTAATAGTATGATAATAGGTGTAAAGCAAAGATGACTAGCCTGCTACACCACTCCAGGGAGGCTATGTAGAAAACATGACTCTAGGAAAGACACAGGGATTGCCCAATGACAGAAAAATGCATGAGATCTACATGAACAAACTGGACAACAGTGGGAGTGATGAAGGGCAAGGTTCAAGTGAAAGATTGCTTAGGGGAGCAGGATATCGCAGCTGGATCAAGAACAGAAAGGGAGAACAAGCAATAACAGACCATGATAAATGAAGACCATGTGAGAACAGGAAGAAGCAAAATGCTAGAGAGGTCCCCAGAAATCCACAATGATACCTCCACTGTAGACTACTGGCAATGTTCGAGAGAAAGTCTGAACTGACCCAGTCTGGTGATCAGATGGCTAAAAACCCTAACTGTCGAGTTGCAACTCTAATCCTATAACTGATGGAAGTGGAAGCAGAGATCCTTGGCCAGGCCCCAAGTGGAGTTCCAAGAGTCCAATTGTGGAGAAAGAGGAGGGACTGTAAAAGTGTGAATTGTTGAGACCAAGATTGGAAATGCACAGGGACAAATAGCCTAACTAATGGAAACACATGAATTATGAACCAAAAGCTGTGGAACCCCAACTGGATCAGGCCCTCTGTATAAGTGAGACTATTTAATAGCTTTAATTGGTTGGGAGGCACCTGTCTTTAGTGCATGAGCTGGCTGTTTGGAACCTTGGGCTTACACAGGGATACTTTTCTCAGCCTGGAAGGTGGGGACTGGGCCTGCCTGTACTGAATCCACCAAATTGAATTTAATCCCCAGGGGAATCTTGACCCTGGAGGAGATGGGAATGGAGGGGACAGGCTGGAGGGAAGGTGGGGATGGGTATGGAAGTGGGGAGGACAGGGGAACCCATGGCTTATGTGTAAATTTAAAACACAAATATAATAAATAACAAAAGGGAAAAAGCAAAAATTCTCATCTAATAAAAATTTAATATAAAAAATATACGTATTGAACATTATTAGGCAAATAAAACAAAAAACCTCCTCTGATAAAAGTCTAATATCAAATATATATATATATATATACATACTGAACACAAGATATCAGAAAAAGAAAACAAAATCCTCATGTGATTAAAATCAAGTTCCAAAAACATAGTTATTAGACACATGCTATGGGGTGTTCTGTATGTCACATGTGTTGCTATGACTGGTCAAAATAAATAAAGTGCTGATTGGCCAGTAGCCAGGCAGGAAGGATAGGGTAGGTGGGACAAGGAAGAGGAGAAGGCTGGGATGTGAAGCCTGGGGAAGAGAGATGCTGCCAGCCACTGCCATGACAAGAAAGATGTAAGATATTGGCAAGCCACGAGCCATGTGGCAATTTATAGATCAACAGAAGTGGGCTAAATATAAGAGTAAGAGCTAGATAATGATAGGCTTGAGCTAATGTCAAAGCTGTTTAAATAATATAAATGTCTGTGTGTTTATTTGATATATGGGCTTCTGCACTACTGGGGCTTAGTGGGACCTGGAGAAAGGCTCTCCAACTACAAACACAAGCAATTATTTGAAAGAAAAATTTTCATCTGATAAATATCTTATATCCAAAAAATACATATAGAACACAAGAGAGAAGAAAATTCTCATGTGATAAACGTGAAATATCAAATAAATACTTATTGAACACAAGAAAATAAATAAAACAAAAATTCTCCCCTAATTAATACTTATATACAAAATATTAATATAGAGCACTAGAAATTAGATAAGTAATTCAAAAATTCACATCTGATAAAGGTTTGATATCCAAAATGTTCTTATCGAACCAAAGAAACCAAAGAAGTAAAACAAAAATTCTCCTCCGATAAAGGTCTTATATCAAAAACATACATATTAAACAGAAAAAATTAAACAAACAAGTTTTTAATTTGATAAAGGTCTAATATCCAAAATATACATATTAAATTCAAGAAATCAGAGAAATAACACAAAAACTCACAAAATTAAGTTCTAATATCCAAACTATACACAGTGAACACAAGAAATCAGAAAAGGAAAACAAAATTCTGACATGATAAAGGTCTAATATAAAAAATATGCATATTAAAAAAATAAATTAAACAAAAATTCTCATCCAATAAACGGCTAATATTTAAAATATAAACAATGAAAACAAATTGAATAAAACAGTCTCATCAGATAAAGTCTAATTTCCATAATATCCACATTGATCACAAAAATATAAGATAAAAAAAATTGAAATCTGATAAAGGTCTAATACAAAAATTATACAAATTGTGCACAAGAAATTATATTCAATAATAAATCTTCAACTGATAAATCTTTAAACCAACAAAATATTTTGAACAAAAAACGTCAAATAAATAAAACAAATAAATAAAACAAACATTCTCATCTGAAAAGGGTCTAATATCCAAAGTATGCATATTGAACACAAAAAAACCAGATAAATAAAACACAAATTCTTATTTGTTAAAGGTCTGATAACAAAAATGTACTTATTGAACACACAAATGTAAATAATACAAATATTTTCATCTGATAAAATTCTAATATCCAAAGCAAACATATTGCACAAAAGATCAGACAAATAAAATGAAAATTTTCATCTGATAAAGATCTAATATCCCAAACAAATACATTAAACTAATGAAATTATATAAATAAAACAAAAAATCATCTGATAAAGTTCTAATAACAAAAATATAAATATTGAACATAAGAAATCAGAAAAAGAAAACAAATTCCTCATGTGATAGAGGTCAAATATCAAAATATATGTATGAACACAAGAAGTGAAATAAAACAAAAATTCTCCACTGGTAAAGGTCTGAAATCCAATATATACCAATTGAAAACAAGAAATCAGAAAAAGAAAACAAAATCCTCATCTGATAAAGGTCAAATATTCAAAATATACTTATTGGACACAAGAAAGGAAATGAAACAAAAATTCTCACCTAATAAAGGTCTAATATCTAAACTATAAAACCAAAAAGTTTGCATGCGATAAGCATCAAATATCAAAAATATTGTTATTGAATATATGAAATTAAATTTAAAAATTTCTCATCTGATAATGGTCTAATATCAAAAATATACATATTGAACACATGTAATCAGATAAATAAAATGAAAATTCTCACCTGAGGCAAGTCTAATACCAAAAATATGCATATTGAATATAAGAAATAAAATACACAAATTTTCTCCCTGATTTATTTCTATATGGAAAATATACATATTGAGCATTAAAAATCAGATTAATACTACAATTTTCATCTGATATATGTCTTATAGCAAAAATATACATATTGTACATAAGAAAACATAGCTAACATAAAAATTTTCATCTGAAAAATGTCTAAAGTCAAATGACACACACTGAAGAAAAGCAATCAGAAAAACAAAATCTCTGGTGATAAATGTTAAATATCCAAAATATCGACCTGAATATATGAGATTAGATAAAACAAAAATTCTCACGTGATAAAGGCATAATATCCAAAATATACATGTTGAACACAAGAAATCAGATAAATAAAACAAAAATTCTCATGTGATAAATGTCTAACATCCAAATATACCACTATGGAAAACAAGAATTAAATAAAACAGTAATTCTAGAAGTAAAGTTCAAATACCCAAATTATATAAACTGATACTAAGAAATCAGAAAAATAAAAGAAAAATTTTCATCTGTTAAAGGTCTAATATGAAAAATATACATATTGAACACAAGAAATCAGAAAATTAAAGGAAAATTCTCATCTGAAAAGTTCTAATATCCAAAATATACATGTGGAACACAAGTAATCAGATAAATTTGGATTTTGTTTCCCAGGATGTCCTTCTCTACAAAAACATTACCGATGGACTTCATTTTTGAGGATGTATTTTTCTATAGCAACACTACATAAAAACTTCATTTCCTAGGATGTCTTCTTTAGAGTCTCAGTACATTATGGACTTCATTGCCCAGGATGCCTTTCTCTAGAGCATCAGTACATACTGGACTTCATTTCCCGGGATTCCTTTCTCCATAGCATCACTACATGTGTGATTTCATTTCCCAGGATGCCATTCTCTACATTAACCCTGCATTTGGGACTCTACATCCATGTATGCCTTTGTCTATATCATCACTACATTTATACTCTTTTCTAGGTGTCCTGTGTCCTCAGTAGGTTCTTCTTTTCTTTAGGAGGTGTTCAGTGCCCTCACAGGGTGGCCCTGGCATTCTGCAGGATTGTTTTGCTCTCAGAAGTGTGAGGGTGGGTTTTAGGGTCAGGGGTCATGGTCAGGGGCTCAGAGTAAGAGGGTCAGAGTCTGGGTGTTAGGGTTAGGATTAGATTAATGTTAGGTGTCTCTACATTTTGGGCTTCATTTCCCAGGTTGCTTTCCTGTGTATTGGTCATCTGATAGAAACTACATTTCCCATGATGGCTCTTGGATGATTTCCTACTTTGCTTTTCTTCATAGCATCACTATGTGTTGGACTCCATTTCCCAGGACGCTTTTCTCTGTATTGCTCATCTATTCCAAACTACATTTCCCATGACACCTTTTGGGTCAGCACGTAACTTAGTGTTTTCTTTTTATATCATCAGTATCCTTTAAACTCCATTTCACAGGATGTCTTTTTCTACTAAGTCAGTACATTGGGACTTCATTTCCCAGGATTCCTTTCTATAGCACCAGGACATCTTGGACTTCATTTCCCAGGATGCCTTTCTCCATGACACCACTACATGTGTGATTTCATTTCCCTGGATACCTTACTCTATAGCACCAATACATTTTGGGCTTCATTTCCCAGGATGCCTGTCTGTAGAGCATCACTACATGTGGGACTTCATTTCCATGGGTGCCTTTCTTTAGAGCATCACTTCATTCTGGACATCTGCTCTCATGGGAAGTGCTGTGGATATCATTCCGTATAAATAAAATGCTGATTGGCCCAACAGCAAGGCAGGAGGTACCGGCTGAACAAACCAAAAAGGGAATTCTGGGAACAGGAAGGCTGGATCAGGAGACAGGTATCATGTGCCACCCTGAGTACTAACATGTAAGATGCTGGTAAGCCATGAGCCATTTTTCAAGGTTTAGATTAATAGAAATGGGTTAATTTAAGGTGTAAGAATTAGATAACAAGAAACCAGTCATCACCACACAGTTTGTAAGCAATATATCTCTATGTGTTTATTGGCTTTGGTCTCAGCTGCTGCAGGACTGACAGATAAGAGAGATTGGTCCTGACCATGGGTGAGGCAGGACTGTAGAAAACTTCAGCTACACAGGATGACTTTCTTTACAACATATGGACTTTATTTCCCAGGATGCCTTTCTTTAAAACATCACTACATAAGAACACCATTTTCCCAGATGCCTTTCTCTATAGCATCACTGAGATGTGCTTCACATCTCAGGATGCCATTCACCATAGCACCATGACATTGTGGACTCCATTTCCCAAGATGCCTTTTTTGACAGCACCATGACACTGTGGACTCCATTTCCCAGGATGCCTTTTTTCCAGAGCACCATAACATTGTGGACTCCATTATCCAGGATACCTTTCTCCACAGCACCATGACATTGTGGACTCCATTTCCCAGGATGCCTTTCTCCATTGTATCATGACATTGTGGACTCCATTTCCCAGGTGTCCTGTGTCTTCAGGAGTTTCCCTTTTGTTTAGCAGGTAACCAGTGCCTTCACCAAGTGTCTATGTCCTTCGCCAAGGTATTTGTGCTCTGGACAGTTTGACACTCGGGATCAGGGTCAGGGGGTCAGGGTCAGGCAGTCAAGGTTAAGTTAGCCTTAGGTGTCTCTATCTTTTGGACTTCATTTCCCATGTTGCCTTGCTGTGGTTGCCTGTTAGAAACTACATTTCCCATCATGCCTCTTGGATGATTTCCTAGGTTACTTTTTCCTATAGCATCACTCTGAGTTGAACTCCATTTCCCAGGATGCTTTTCTATGTATTGTCCATCTATTCTGAACTACATTTCCCAGCATGGCTTTTGAATCTAGAACACAAGAAATCAGAAAAACAAAACAAAACTCTCACGTGATAAAGATCAATTATGAAAAATATACTATTGAACACCAGAAATTAAATAAAACAAAAATTTTGAACTGATAAAGATCTAATATCAAACATACCATATTGAACATAATTAGACAAACAAAAATCTCATGTGATAAAAGTCTTATATCCAAAATATACATACTGAATACAAGAAATTAATTAAATAAAAATTCTCACCTTATAAAGAACTAATATGTGCCAGGCGGTGTTGGTACATGCCTCTAATTCCAGCACTAGTGGGCAGAGGCAGCCGGATCTCTGTGAGTTTGAGGCCAGCCTGGTCTACAGAGCTTGTCCTGGACCATCTCCAAATCTACTGAGAAACTGTCTCGAAACACCAAAAGAAAATATTTGGGGTTGAGGATTTAGCTCAGTGGTAGAGCACTTGTCTTGCAAGCAGAAGGCCCTGGGTTTGATTCTCAGCTCCAAAAAAAAAGAACTAGTGTCCAAAGTATGCATACAGAACATGAGAAATCATATATAGAGAACAAATATTCTCATCTGATCAAGGTCTATATCAAAATATACATACTGAATTCATGAAATAGAATAAACCAAATTTTCACCAGTAGGTCTAATATCCAACATATATGTATTGAACACAAAAAATTAAACAAAACAAACATTCTCATATGCTTAAGGTCTAATATCCAAAATATACACACTGAACGGGATATAGCACAGAAATAAAAACAAATTCTTATCATATAATTGTCTAATATCAAAAATATACTTATTGAACACAATAAAATATATAATACAAAAATTTGTTGGGTTGGGATTTAGCTCAGTGGTAGAGAGCATGACTAGCAAGTGCAAGGCCCTGGGTTTGATCCTTAGCCCCCCCCAAAAAACCCGACAAAAATTAACACCATTAAATTACTAATATCCAAAATATATATTGAATACAAGATATAAGATATATACAACAAAAATTGTCACACGATCAAAGTCTAATATCCAACATATTTTGATTGAACCCAATAAATTATAATAAACAAAAATTATACATGTAAAGTACTCACATACAAAATACATCTATTAAACAATAGAAATCAGATAAATAAAACAAAAATTCTCACATGATAAAGTTCTAATTAACAAAATATATGTATTAAACACAAGAAAACAAAAAAAGACAAAAGAAAAATTCCCATCTGATCAATGTAAATATCAAAAATATACATATTTAACACAGGAAATAGGATAAAAAAATTCTCATCTGATAAAGTTCTGATATACAACATGTACATAGATCACAAGAAATCAGACAAATAAAACAAAAATTCCACCTGACAAAGGCCTAATATACAAAATATACTTGCTGAACACAAGCAATTTAATAAAACAAAAATTTTCATATGATATAAATCTGTGATATCCAAAATATACATATTAAAGAAAAGAAATCAGATAAATAAAACAAAAATTCTCAAATGCTAAAGGTGTAATATACAAAATATACATGTTGAACCCAAGAAATCAGATAAATAAAACACAGATTCTCCTCTGATAAATGTTTAATATACAAAAGATACATATTAAAACAAGATATCAGGTAAATAAAACAAAAATTGTCAACTGATAAAGTTATAATATCCAAAATATATATACTGATATTAAAAAATTAGAAACAATAAAATTCTCACTGGTAGGTCTAGTATACAAATTATAAATATTGAATGGAGTAAATCAGATATATAAAAAAATTCTCATCAGATAAAGGTCTAATACCCCAAATTTAAATGTTGAACATAATTAGATAAATAAAACAAAAATTCTCTTGTGTTAAATTTCTTACATCTAAAATATACACATGGAACAAAGAAATTAGAAAAAAACAGGATTTCTCCTCAGTAAAGTAAAATTGCCATAATTCACAATCAGCCCCTGTCATTTAAAATTTCCCCAAATATCTTGACAGGTCACTCTAAACATATAACTATTGATGGAGAAGACATATAAGGGCAGAACATGGTTACCAGACTCAACAAGTTACATCGTTGACAACCTAGGACACACAGAGTATCTGGGAAGTACCAAAAGTTAGCCAGTGTGGTTGAAGTACAGTGATGTCCTGCCTTGAAATTGGCACACCTCATTAATCCCTCCCTCTTTCATGTTGGTCTCATGTTCACTCTTCAATGCCTGTCCCACAAATGGAACGAAAGCACGGTTTTCAGCATAAAGCTTTGGCCTCACCAATTCCTGACCTCTGAAGGAAAACAATTAATATCCTGTGATCCTTGAATTTCAAGTGCCATGACAAGCAGGGAAGCTCTCTGTTTGTTCTCAGAGACTCCAAATTTCTGTGCCCCATTACTGGAAGATTCAGTTCAAACCCACTCCCTCCAGGAAGCTTCCCTTTTCCTGCACAGAACTCATTACACAATTCCCTTGATCATTTCTTTCTTGATGTGTTACACTGAGGCTAAAGTTCAGTTTTCTTCTGTCACAGTCTGGTCTCTCTACCCTCTCCATTCTCTTTCTTAATTAGACTTTTCAGTATACCATCATGTTCAACAGTAAATGGTGAAGATATTGAATAAACTTCCCATGGGCAGTTGTTGTTGCTACAACATAGGTGACATCACAAAGATTGCCAGGGCTCTCCAGGATACAATAGAATGTCCAGGGAAGAGCTGCAGATGTCATGGGAACTGACATTGCTTCCCTGCTAATAAGCTTTCCATATAATACACTAGAAGTCAAGCTGACCTTTGCAGGAGCCACTGCTGAGATATAAGGGAAGCCCTTCAGTGCACTCTTCATCCTAAGTCAGAGATCTCTCTCTAATTGATTGGACATCCTTCTTTCCATGTGTGGAACTCAATGTTTATCTCCTACTGAAATTCTGTGTACACAAGGTAATAATATTAGAAAGTTATGTATGCTATAGTTCATCATTAGTGCCCTCATCTCCTTATCTCCTTAGACACAAAACATTATAGACTTAATGGTGACTGAAAAAGACACTTGTTAAACATGTCCTGTTAATGTGTCTACAGGGAACAGCTAGGCAGAGTTATGCTAGAGGAAGACAATGACACAGCCTAGGAAAAAGAACTCATAGGAGTGGTATACAGTCATGGAGCTAAATGGGACTAAAATCTGTGTCATCAGCATGTGTGTAGTGGGTGTTTTACTCTCTGTTGAGTAGCTCAATGTGTTCTGCTGTTACTGGGTAGTAAAGGTGGCCAGACAGCTGGAGTCTTCCACACAGAAAATGAGTTTCTTATAGAGCAAAAGATATTCTGGAAAATCCTATGCAGGTCCCTTCATTTGAAGGAACATAGACACTAGGGTTCCACTGGACACTCTAAATCAATGGTTCTTAATTTTTCCAATTCTCTGACTTTTATGTAACTTTTATGAACTGCCTTTTTAGATAAAATATATGGTTACTACACAGGACATTTTTCTTTACCCTTATTAAAACACATTTCTTTTCCAACACTTTTTTAAGTTATGAAATCTGTGATGATTTATTCAGTCAATCCAACATAACAGATTGTCTCAGATTTGTGCTACACTTACCCAAGTAATCCAGCCAGTCTAATGCGTGAGTCATTTTACTATGAGGAGTTGAACCCGAGTTGTGTGTCTTGGAAGGACCATGGATGGTGGTTCCTCATTTCTAAATAAAAATTTTGTTTTTTCTCTATTTATGAGGCAAACAGGATCATCAACGTCCATTGCTGTTATTGAAAGATGTGTATTGTTATAGAAAGTTCACCCAAAATGATTTGTCTTCTTGAAATCCTGGGGGATCCTTATACAATGCTTCCTGAGCCTTGTGTGTATTGATGGGATCATGCCAGGCATGTTTGCATGTTTATTTCATTTTATAACCAGGAAAGGACAAGGTGCAGAGATTTTTATTGAAGTGACTGACAAATCGTAAGTTTTATAAAATATGGAGGACAGGTGCTTAAAAAGAAAGAAAAGACATCTCCCCTAATGTCAGGTACTTAAGAATGATATTGAACCTGATTTCCTTGTCACAGGTATGATTATTATACAAATGAATCCTCTCTCCCTCCTTCACACACATGCACACACATGTCCATACTCATAAAACATCTGTGAACATAAAAGTACAACATATATATGATGTAAAACAAAATGCTCATCACATTGGCTGCTCCACCTGAGACACAGATACAAATTTTATTTTCTGATATAGGTCTGATATCAAAAATATTCCTATTGAGCACAAGATATCAGATAAATGAAACCACAATTCTCATCTGATAAAGGTCTAACATCCAAAATATAGATACTTAACACAAATAATCTGAAACACCAAATTGCTCATGGGATAAAAGTCAACGTCAAAAATATTATTATTGAACATATGAAATTACATAAGATAAAAATTATAATTTGAAAATTGTCTAATAACCAAAATATACATATTGAGCACTAGAAATCAGATAAATAAATTTCTCATGTGATCAAGTTCTAATAAACAAAATATACATATTTAACACAAGAATTTAGAAAAACAAAAAAAAATCCTCATGTGATAAAAGTCAAATATCAAAAATATAATTATTGAACAAAAGAAACTAAATAAGGTAAAAATTCTCCCCTGATAAATCTCCAATATTCAACATGTATTTATTGAACACAAGAAATTAGAAAAAGAATACAAAATCATCTTGTGATAAATGTCAAATATCAAAAACATACTAATTGAACACAAGAAATTTTAAGAAATACACTCATCTGCTAAATTTTGAGTATCATATATATATATGATATAAAACACAAGAAATTGAATAAATCAAGAATTATCTCCTGATAAAGGTTAATATCCAAAACAAATATATTGAACATACATAATTAAATAAAACAAAAATTCTCACTAGATAAAGGTCTAATATCGAAAACATACATATTGAACTCAAGGAATCAGATAAAGTAAACAGTATCATTTAATAAATGTCTGATATTCAAAATATACATACTGACCATAAGAAAACAGAAAAATAAAGCAAAATCCTCATGTGATAAAGGTAAAAAATATATATACTCTTGAACACAGGCAATTAAATGAAACAAAATTTCTCATCTGATAAATATCTTATATCCAAAAAATAAATATTGAACACAATAAATTGGAAAGAGAGAAGAAAATTCTCATGAGATATATGTGAAATATCAAATAAATAATTATTGAACACTAGAAAATAAATAAAAGAAAAATTCTCTCCTAGTAAATATTTTTATCCAAAATATACATATTGAGCACTAGAAAGCAGACAAATACTACAAAAATTCTCATGTGGTGAAGGTCTAATATCCAAAATGTCAACATTGAACCCAAGAAACCAAGAAGTAAAACAAAATTGTCTTCCCATAAAGATCTTATATCAATAATATACACATTGAACAGAAAAAATTAAACATAACAAAATTTTTCATCTGATAAAGGTCAAATATCCAAAATATACAAAATAAACACAAGAAATCAGAGAAATAAAATAAAATCTCTCACAAAATTAAGGGCTAAGATCCAAAATATACATAGTGAACACAAGAAATCAGAAAAAGAAAACAAAATTATCATGTGATAGAGGTCTAATATTAAAAATATACATGTTAAAAATAAAAAATTAAAAACAACAAAATTCTCACTGGTAGGTCTAATATAAAAATTATACATATTGAATGGAATAAATCAAATATATAAAACAAACTTTCTCATCAGATAAAGGTCTAACACCCCAAATTTAAATATTGAACAGAATTAGATAAATAAGACAAAAATTCTCATCAGCTAAAATTCTAACATCTAAAAAGTACACATGGAACAAGAAATTAGAAAAAACAAAATTTCTCCTCAGTAAAGAACCAATATTCAAAATATACTCATTAAACACAACAAAACAGATAAATAGAACAAAAACTCACATCTGATAATGGTCTCATATCTAAATTATACATAGTGGATAGAATTAGTTAAATAAAACAAAAATTCTCATTTGATAAAGGTCTAATATCAGACATATAGTCTTTGTTTTTCCCTGCTGAGTAGTATTCCATTGTGTATAAGCACCACATTTTATTTATCCATTTATTCATTTAAAGGGCATCTAGGTTGTTTCCTGGTTCTGGTTATTACAAAAACTGCTGCTATGAACATAGCTGAGCATGTGCCCTTGTGGTATGATTGAGCATTCCTTGGTATATGCATGTACTCACTCATAAGTGGATCCTTGATGTAAAGCAATTGATAACCAGACTGCAACTCACAAATTCAGGGAGGCCACCTGGTAAAGAGGACCCTGAGAATGACACAGGAATTGCCCAGCAACAGACACATGTATGAGATCTAAATGAGCAAACTTGTCGATATGGCTGTGGGTGGGGGTGAAGGATGAGGGTCGGGGAAAAGAGAGCTTAGGGGAGCAGGAGGTCTCAGTGCTTCAGGAACTAATAAGGAAAACAATGAAAGAGATACCATGATAAATGAAGACTCCATGGGAATAGGAAGAAGCAAAGTGCTAGAGGGATCCCAAGAAATCAACAAAGATACCTCCATAATAGACTATTGGAAATAGTCGAGAGAGTGACTGAACTAACCTACTCTGGTGATTAGATGGCTGAACACCATAAATGTCATGATAGAACTCTCATCTATCTTGTGGAAGCAGATGCAGTGATCCACACACAAGCCCCAGGTAGAGTTCTGGGAGTCCAATCAGTGAGAGAGAGGAGGATTATATGAGCAAGAAATATTGAGACCATGGTTGAAAAAAGCATAGGGACAAATAGCCAAACTAGTGGAAACACATGAACTATGAAACAATAGCTAAGGAGTCCCCTTGGAACTGGATCAGGCCCTCTGGATAAGTGAGACAGTTGATGAACTTGAACTGAGGAGGCCCCCAGGCAGTGGGACCAGGACCTGTACTTGGTGCATGGGCTGGCTTTTTGAAGCCTGGGGCCTATGCTGAGACAGTTTGCTCAGCCTGGGTGAAGGGAGGAGGAGACTGGACCTGCCTTGACTTTATCTACCAGGCTGAGCTGAATCCCCAGGGGAGTCCTTGTCCTGGAGGAGATGGGAATGGGAGGTGGAATGGGGGGAGAGGAGGGGTACAGGAGGGGGGAGGACAGGGGAACACATGCTAATATGTAAAATTAAATTAATTATAAAATTTAAAAAAAATAAGCAAAAAATATAATGCTTCTCCCATCAAAGTGATACAAAAATCTCTTTTTGCAAGCTTTATTGACACTGATTTCTGGCCCCAGCATGTAACAGGATTCTATTAAATTCTGATTATTTTCAATGGAAAAACTTTTGCAACTCCCAAATATATCTGTTACAGAAGTTTATGTCAAAAAAAACCCCCCCCCCCCATTTTAATTGGGGCAGTTTACTTCCACTCAAACAAGCAAACTTTCCAAATGAGAATAGAAGACAGAGAAGAAAATATTAATAGTTGGACTCAATATACACTCCATGAATTCTACTAAGTCACCAAAATCATTTATGTGCTTCTATTAAAATACACCAATGGGCACAGGTGGCATTTATTTGTTATTAGATTAGCCAGATAATGACCAGAATTCTGAGATTGGAACAGGCAAACACAACTCTATATTAGGATCAAACATGGTGATTTCTACCTTTCCTCTCCATCTTCTTTGCTTTTAGCATCTGAAAGTGGTTAATCAATAAAGAATAGCTAGCTGGTGAGTCATTCCAAATGGCAAAGGACAGGACTCATGCACAATATTTGGGAACAGTCATGCAGGGAAGTGTTAATTTTTTTTTCAACTAAGTGAAGTGATTCTCTTCTCTAAAGCATCATTTTCATCACTCATCTTGAAAGTTTAGGATCAGATTCCTCTGTTCCCAGAAAGAGATGTTCACCAGAAAGAGATGTGCAGCTTAGCTCATAAAAATGCTTGCTCATCACCCCCACAACCCAAAAAAACATTTTAAAAAGTGCCACTTATGAAGAAAGTGATTTTATAACTCATGCCTTGTGACAGCACCCATACCCATGACACATACCAACCCATCTTTTTCTAGGCAGAAGAAACTGATATGCCGAGAGGCTAAACTGTCAAAGACATAAGCAAGAATTTCCTGGGTGTGCCTGCTGTCCTGCCCTTGATTTGCAATCTGTTCCTCAGACCTGCATTCTAAACCTGTACCTGTGGTTATTTAAGTTTCTAGCCCAAGACCTTATTCTCCATAGATAGAATTGGATTAGCTCAAAAGGGCCTGTTAAGGAGAAAATCAAACTGACTTTTCACATCTCATAAGGTCCATTTACTTTTGAAGGAGGAAATTTGTCAAAGATCTGTTTACAGAAACCTTAATGAAGAGGCACAGAAATTAGTGGGAAACTAAGAAGTTATCACATGGATGTGTGTACATCAGCCCTGGTGTTAATCTCTAAATGAAGTAACTAGTGGACACATAGCCAGTCATTACTTACACCCCCACATACCTATAATTTAAGGTGCTACTTTGCTCTCAGCTTTAAGGAGCTTCTTCTGACCTTCAAGGAAGGACATAATATAAGATTGAAAATCATAGTCAAGGCAATGAATTAAGATCCAATTCCACATATGTGAAAAGTTTAATGGTAGGGAATTCAAAGAAAAATACATTCATTGAAATGATGCTTGTTGTATATAACACATTGGAACAATTTAGACTAGAACGTGATATGGCAAGACACTATCAGGGGACATTTGTTGACAGGGTGAAGTGGTTTGTGAGTCTATGGGTGACTCTGTGTCTGTGTAAAACTGTGGCATGAAAAGTCAGGATGTGTTCAGGAGGAAGTAGGATCTCTTCTTCTGAGACAGATATGAGCATTTCATGAAATATATACCTCACTTACTTATGAAAACCATTCTGTCATAGAGTGCTTTCTTAACATCTTTATTACATTGAGTTGTCAGGAACAGCAACTAAGAATGGGAAAAAGTGATCATAGCCCACAATTCCAGGTAATAGTTCCATTTTTGGGAAATCAAAGTAGGAACTCAGCTAATCATATCACATCTACAGCCAAGAGCAGAGATAAACAAATGGCCCATGCTGCCTGTTTACTAATGCTTATGCTCTAGGATCTTCATACTTACACAGTACAGGTTGCAGACAATGAAATGATACTGCCCATTTTAGGAAGTCTTATCTCAATTGACAATTGAATAAATCAGTCAGAGACATGCTCAAAGTAAAGTCTGATCTATATAATTCCTCATTTAGAGTCCCGCTTACAAAGTGACTTGTTTCATTAAGTCTGGTAATAAAAACTAAGAATCACACTGTCTTAGCATCACTGCCAGGATTTGAGACTTTTGCCTGTATTCAGAGCTGTGGTCCTCTGCCACGGACTGGATCTCAGCTGTACCACCAGACCGAGGGATAATGGGGTGAAGGTACTCAGGATAAGTGGGATAAGGTGAGTGACAGACAGCCACAGACATGAGAGCATGTTGTCAAGCTGCTGCTAATCTTTCCATGAACTGTAACTTATGCCATTTTGTTTTTATATCAGTATGATTCACCCATAGGTTCCCATGTACGTCATAAGCTCCTGTAAAAGGTATTGGCTCTAAATAATTATTATATCTAGGATTAAAGTTGATGAGAAACTCTATTTGTCCCTGGATAATTCTTGTAGGAATGACTAATTCCTGTAATTGCTTCCTCATAGCTGCTGTCGGCTATGTGTGTGAATTGCCTATGAGTGCCTGTATCTTTACTTTCATTTTTTCCTCGCTAGAATCTTTATCCTTCTGAATCATAAGTTCTTTTTGCTCTAAATCATTTATGAATTCCCCCAAACATTTGGGACCCTCTTGAACTGTTGGCCTAAGAGCTTGAATCATAGGTGGGGGTATTGAAGCCATTTTTGAGGAATCATTACTCTTTATGGGGCACATCAGGAATATTAAGAGTTAACTTCCTGGAATGAATACATAAAGAAACAGCAATAATTACAGCTGCAAAGAAAAGAAGGCAGAGTGCCAGCCAGACTCTGTAAGCAGATCTGCATGGTTCCGTGTAGCCTGGCACCTTGATTCGGGCATATTGATGAGGGGTCGCCAGGGGCAAAGACCTGAGGGCCATGAGGGCCCCTTTCCCATGTGACTACCTCATCTAAAGCATTTGTCACACCATCGTGGGCGTGGCAATTCCCCCTTTTTTGTTTTTAAGGTGGAAGCCATACAGGTCCTCATGCACACTGCCTAGAGATCTGGTTATTGTCCTGAGAAGACAAGGGAAAATCATGATAACATAAACTACAATTAAGGCAAGAATGCCTATGAAAATAAAATATTGAATCCAATCTAAGGGATTCATGAACTTAAAGTCTTTTTGTAATCCTTGTGTTAAGACATTCAATGAGCCAGCTTGTATACAGGCTTGGCTCATGGCTGATATGTCCTTTTGAATGGCTTTTAAATCATGAGTAATGGAAGAATCCTTCCATATCCCCAACAAATGATGCTTAACTTTATCCCCATTTTCAGAGGGATTGTAAGGAAGTGTAGTCACATAAATAGCCTTTATTCTTGATAACATCTAGGTTTCATAAGTTTTTTTTTTAATATTGGCCACATCTTGTCCTAAGGCTAACATTACTTTCTCTAATATATTAATCTTTGTCTCTAATTTCTTGTCAATAATTGTTTGTTCAGATAATGCAAAGGAAATATTCTTATTCAAATCATTCACAAATTGAGCTGTATGAATCTCTTGAACCAGGGCGGTGGTAGCAATGGCAAAAGTAGTAATAATAGATACTAATGCTGTTATCCCTAACATCAATTCTGCAACAAATCTTTTTGGTCTTATTAATTCATGAAGCTGTCTAAGTATCTGTAAAGCTGAATTATCATACCAAGTCATGTTATGTAATTGCACGGGCATCATTATAAAAGGTGGTCTTTTCACAATCATCATAATTTTATTTCTTGTCTTTCACTTGGTGAAATACAATTAGTGATAATACAACCAAAGCAAGTTACATGATATGAGTTAGACCCAAGAGCAGAGATATTTACATGTGCAGCAGAGCCTAGGAGCAGAGCAAAAGAATAGGAAATACATGCTCTAACTGCAATGGGAGATGAGGTGGTTTCTTTGGGTCTTTTTTGAGACATTGGGCCTGAAGCGGCAACAAGCCGAAACAAGTCTGGATGTTATTTTATGTTTTTGGAGGGGTTTCTAGCAACCCACACCGGCTCAACATACCCTGGTGAAAACCATCTAGTGATTTTTTCACCATGACCCATAAATGTGTAATTATTAAACTTATCCTTATGTTTTGAGAGATAATCTTCATACTTCTTCTCTCCAGAAGAGGCAGAAAAATCCCAAATAAGCAATTTAGACAGCAAAGGATTGTAGGAGAAGGCTGTGTGTGGAAACCCACAACGCAACCAAGTAGGAAAGGCGGTAATACCATCATCCCAAAATTGATTCTTATCCCAATATTTAGTAATACAGGAATCAAGAGGCATAAAATTGACAGACTTAAAAGTTTCATTCATAGCAGGATGTCCCAGAGTAAGTAGTTGAGTCTCTCAGATCCATCTAGGATCTCTTTTCTTACCAGTAGAGCTGGGGGCATCAGTTAAAAAGGTTCTTTAGCTGGTGGAGAGACATCCAGGAGGAGCTACTCCTTGCAGGGCAGAGCATATTGGTAATGAATGTGAGCTTCCTGTAAAGTTTATAAATGAGGAAGCACTTGCCCTTTCATCTGAATCCTGGAAACCCCCGATGATTTCTGTCTGATTGCTCAATACCTTATAAGTCTCATCATACAACTATCCTGCTACATGTAGAAGGGGAGGACAAGGAACATAAGCCCAATAAGTAGAAGGGTTGGTAGAGGGCGTAGTAGGCCCGACAGCAATCAAGGACAACATGGCTACAAATAGCATTTCAAAAGGAGGGTTAGAACATTGTTGTGAGGTAAGTGTTTTTGTTTCATTCACCAGATGTTTCAGCTGGGTCCATGTCGGAAGCTTCTGTGGCTTCAGAGTCAGCTTCTTTATTTTTTGAGTCAGCTGGGTCATTGCTAACTTCTCCTTTTGCTTTTGTAGTTTTCTGAGGTGCCAGCCTGATGAGTCAGTCTGCAATCCACATGGGCGATTCTGCATCCTGTGGAAAGATACAAGCATACCCTCGCCCTGAAGTTATTAGAGAGTCAGGTCCTTTCTAGGACCCCGAAAGCAAGTCTCTCAATAGTACTTGTGGCAATGGTGATGCCGTGTCCTTTACTGTCCAATGCTTAAGAGCAGAGGAATTATTATTTGAGTCCATGTTCAAATGATTTAATCCAAATAGAGAATGACTTAAAACATGATGGGGGGACATATATGAGTTAGCATTCTGCAAACTTTCTAATTGTACTTTTAAAGTCTGATGAGTTCTTTCTATGATGGCCTGCCCCTGTGGGTTATAGGGAATCCTTGTCATGTGACTAATTCCCCATTGTGCTAAAAATGCCTCAAAAGGTTTTGAGGTGTAGGCAGGTCCGTTGTCAGTTTTGATATGCATGGGTTTCCCCATGATCAAGAAACACTGTACCAGATGCTGAATCATATCTTTTACTCTTTCTCCTGATCTGGCAGACGCATGGACAAAATGAGAAAATGTATCCATTGTTACATGAACATACTTTATCTTCCCAAAGGAAGGAATATGAGTTATATCCATCTGCCATGGTGTAAGAGGTTTCAATCCCCTAGGATTAACCCCCATTTTTAGACTCTGATTTTGTGGAGGGCAATGAGCGCATTCCATCTTCTTCGTGTG
>NW_023413428.1:0-7201 GCF_903995425.1 Onychomys torridus
GATCCAGAAAACAAGGACCTGAGCTTTATGGTCTAGTCCAGAGGCCGGCAGGCTCTGTGTAGGAAAAGCCAAGTAGTGGGAATTTGAGTCTTGTGGTGGTTGTTCCGTGTGTGGGTGGTTTGCCTGTGTGTTTGCACCACATGCATGCCCGGTACCCACAGAAACCAGAAGAGGGTGTTGGGTCCTCTAGGACTGGAGTTACAGACTGCTGTGAGCTGCTTTGTGGTTGCTGGGAGTCAAGCTGAGGTCCTCTAGTAGAGCAGGCAGCAGTAGTATTTGAGTCTGAAGGTTACGTGTGATCTGTATTCCCTATTCTTTATTTTATACCTTTTAAAATGTAAAAGATCAGTCCGAGTTTGGTGGTACACAGCTGTAATCCCAACGTTCGGGAGGTGAGTTAGGAGGGTCCTGAATTCCGGGTTGGCCTGAGCAGGACTGCTGGAGGGATCAGTGAGTAAAGTGGCTCCGTGGCCCAACTACTGCTTAGTCTGCTCGTGTTCCTCTCCCTTCATCTCTGCAGCGATTTGAACACTCAGCCAAACTTCGGCGGAAGATCACCACATATGTGTCGTTCCCCCTGGAGCTGGACATGACGCCCTTCATGGCCTCCAGGTACAAAGGTTTGGTGCCCTTGTGTGTGTTCAGGTGGGGAGGCAAGTTGTCTTGTGCCCAGTGCCAGGGTGTAGACAAGCTGTATTACAGCTGTATAGACCTCGTCCCCAACCTCAGTACTTACCTGGTCTCTGGTCTCACCATGGGTGCCTCTCTGTGCTGTGACTCCTTCATTGATTATTTATCAACTTTCAAATTTGGCAGCTCATCAAGATAAAGTTACAGGCAGACCATGTAACATTTTTTGGTTGATGGAGACAGATTTTGAAATACAGATAAATAGGGTTGTATTGCAACAGTAGATTCTCTTCCTTGAGATCAAATTCTGTGTACCATGGATCACATAAGATTTAACACTCAAAAAACTATAGTGCTTGCTAAAGTGTTTGCTGTCTGTGGCCAGCATGTATAAATGTGGTGGCTCAAAACCATAGAAATTTCTCACAGTAATAGAAACCAGAAATATGAAACTTGGTGAGAAGGATCCTGACAGGGTTCCCTGGTCTCATCCTGCTCCTGGAGGTTCTGCTGGTCACTCTCCTGAGCCCAAGGCCCTTCCTGAGCCTGTGACTCATCTGTTGGCCCCTGCTTTCTAGATACTAGTGGTTAGAGGTGGAGCCTGTCTAAAAGGCCTCATTTCGGCATCCCTCATCCTGTCTGCACAGGTTTCCTAAATGGCTCACATCTGCAGTTTTGAGGGTCAAGATACAGACAGTACATTTTCAGAAGCCACTCCTCAGCCCACTGTACTGTCTTGAGCAGCTTCCTATTATTAATCTAGATGCCCTTCTTGTGGCTGTGTTCCTGGGTCCACAGGTCACTGACTGAAATAATATCAGAGACCATGAGAATTGGTTCTTTAGAAAATGAGGTAGTAACATGTCCAGGGATGGGGTGACATTGTTGCTGGTTCTAAGGCCTCACAGGTCCTGCTGTCTTCTGCTAACTTTGGCTGTAAGTAAATAAACCAAGTTAGTTTGAAACCTGGCATTTCCTGTACAGCCCCTCCTCCCGTCCTACCCGACCTGCTGCTAGTGAGATACTCCACGGTGTCCTTGTGCTCTTTAAGAATGTAGTGCGGGGCTAACTTACAGCCTTTGGAAGGAGTTCTTTATTTGGTGTGTTTCGAGCAAAACTTCACAAAGCCCGTACCAGCAGCCCCTGGAGCAGAAAGTGGCTTTGGGGTCTATTGAGGGGAGGGTACTGCCACAGAAGCATTAGGCCAGGGATCTCCAGCCCAAGCTGGATTTCTTACCAGTGTGTGAGGCAGTCTGCCTAGGAAAACTGAAATAAATGAAGTATACTGCTTGGCATCAGTTAATGCTGTCATTGGAGCCTATCTCTCTGGTAAGTTAGTAACTAAGTTTTATTACTGCCTTACAGCAAAGAGAGCAGGATGAATGGGCAGTACCAGCAGCCCCTGGACAGTCTCAACAATGACAACAAGTATGTGGGTTACAGGGCTGGGTGAGTGAGTGGGCATTTCTCAGACAGCACCCTCCTGGTGCCAACCGCACTCTAGAAACCTCTGGTGTGGGTCTGCCTAGGAGCCCAGCCTCATGAGCTTGCTCTTCGGTACCATCCCTCTTGCCGTCGATAGCACAGGCGATGGTACAAGTAAACCAGTTACTGACTGGATCATCACTGCTGCCACCTCTTCTGTGCATTGCAGTTCTAGGCCAGAGCTGAGCAGTGCAGACCTGGCTCTCCCAACTCCGCAGCCAGCAAGCTCTGCTTTAGGCCAGTTCAGTAGACCGTAGTTCAGATGCTCTCTCCTTCTACACCAGGTACTCCCTGTTTGCTGTTGTTAACCATCAAGGGACCTTGGAAAGTGGCCACTACACCAGCTTCATACGGCAGCACAAAGACCAGTGGTTCAAGTGTGATGATGCCATCATCACCAAGGCCAGCATCAAGGATGTGTTGGACAGCGAAGGGTATGTCTAGGGGGTGGGGTTAGAGGGTCTGTGATGGTGCTTGTCCATCACTCCTGTCTGACCAGAGCCACAGGCTAGGCTGCATCGTCACAAGGGATATTCACCTTAATTTAGTTTGTTGCTGAAGGGACAGTGGCTCCTTGGATCAGATGTCACACCTTTAGGTTGTGATTACAGGGTGGGAGTGTTGCTGAACATAGTTCCTGTCTGTGCCTCCTCTAGATCAAAGAACATTGCGGTCAGCATTTGTCCTATCCATGCTATGCAGCGGTTCTGGATCAGCTTCTGCTGCTTTTGTTACTCATGTGTCGTCTACCCTGAGCCTCCTCAGGTCCTTAGAATTCCCAGGCCCAGGGTCAAGACAGACCACCTGCCACAGATGCAGATGGTGGATGTGAGGCTCTGGGCTCTGGGCGCCCCCTGGAGAGAGCTCATGGAGAAAGAGTGTGCTGCTTACTGGGCAGGGTTGGAGTTGAAGGAGACCTGGAGAGGTCGTGACTACAGGAAGTCACTGAGTCCAGTTGGATGATAGGAGGCCGGAAGTGTCCCTTTCCTGAAGACTTGAGGTGCTACAGTATCATACCATCAAAAAGTCAGACTTGTGGATCAGTCTTGACTGGCATAGCTATTTTGGAAGTTAGGACTAAGCCCACTTTTCCCTTTACTTCCTCAGGTACCTACTCTTCTACCACAAACAGTTCCTGGAATATGAGTAGCCTCCTGCCCTGCTGGACAGGAAAAACAAAAAGAACAAGTTGGCAAGCTCTCCGACATGACCCCTGGTCTCCCCACATCAGAACACCATGGTAACCCTCCTGTGCAGACGTGCCTCACACGTGGCCCCTCTGCACTAGGAGATGTCAGGGTGGCCATGAGCTATAAGATTGAGTGGAGCATGCCCTTGGTGGACAGGAGCTGAAGGGCCGCCTCTTCTCAACCTTGTGGTATGCTGAGGGTGGATGTCCTCAGAGCAGACCAGCCTCTGCCTAGTGCTTCACCCTGTCATCCCACACGGTTTAAAAAGCACCTACATCGTTGAAAATGAGCCCATTAAGGCTGTAGAGTGGGCAAAGTTGATGCCAGAGGGCAGACTGTTTGCAGCAGCCTTCTGTGTTTTGTGGCATTAAGGGCAGGGAGTGTGCCTGTTCTTTCTAAGGTTGTAAAATAGCCCTGGGCCCAGGTTGAGGCCACCCACAGGCTAGAAACATCTGTCCTACAGATAACTTAGCATCAACTGCATGTGGAAACATCAGCCCAGAGATTCTCTTTGTTTTCTAGAAATAGGCATCTTATCTCTACCCCTTGCTCTTTTCCCACAATAGTGAATTTCATAAATGTGATAGTAGTAAAGTGAATGATTACCGAGTTTATATGGAAGTCTAGGTGATCCTCTTTCCTCTGAAAGCAGATTGTCTTGCTTTTTGATCCGTGCCATTTGCTTGCCCTGTGCTCTGCCTTCTACATGGCTGGTGGCCAGGCAGTGGATCTTTGCAGTAGATGGAATATGCCTTGGTGGCTCCATTGATCCAATCTTCCCACATCCCTTCTTGGTCTTTGGTCCTTTTGCCTGCGCAGGTGGTTTAGTGGCCCTGTGAGATTTGTGGCTGAGTGGTCCAGGTTGGAGGCTGCATTGCACTATGTCCTCCACTGTTCCACGTTTGCTATAGTTTCAGTTACAGCCAGAATAAAAAGGCTTGGTGACCAGTTCTGCTCACAGGGTCAGTCATGAAGTTTCTTGTAAGATATTTTGCATGTGTCTTTGGACAAGGCTTAGGTTGTCTATTTCTAAGAAATTAAAGTCTAGGGTCTCAATGCTTTCTCTTTACACCACTGCCTTTTCAGTGGTGCTTGCCCAGGAACCTATGGGCACATTACCCCAGGAGTTTCAGGACCAGCAAGTATTTCCTAAGCCAGGCTCTGAGCTATAGCTCTACAGCAGGTATCATGTGCATCATTCACGCATAGCGTGTACAGCTGTGTTCTGATTGTCCTTTATTTACACACCCAAAATTTGAATTACATAGTTATCATGTAGGCAGAATTTTTTTGAACTATTTGAAGATAAGAGGACTTTTCTTCACTGATAGGCTGCAAAATGCAGGGCAGGTTCTAGCCCAGCTCCCTAGTCCGTTGTGATGGGATAGGGTAGCTATGGCAGAGTTAAGTGGTGCTGTTCAGTCAGTGTGAAATCCCCTTCAGGAGCCAAGGACAACTAACCCTCCTGTACAGTGTGCTCACTCGCCATGTTCTCTGCTGTTGTGTTCTTGTTTCTGCATTTAGAGTAGAGGACAACTTGAAGCATGTTTTAGAAGAAGCCCATTTTAAAAAATGTGGGTGGGCTCAGGTTCTCAGGCATGGACCCATGTTTGTGGACTCAGCTGTGGAGATGCCCTTGGGGAGTCATATTCTTGTGTTTGTGAATACCCAGAGGAAAGAGTTCTCTGCAGTTGGCCTAGAGGAACCAGAGCCCAACTCCTCCTGAAGGTCTGTCTCCTTGACACTCTGGTGGATGGGGCATCCAGAAGCAGGGGAAATGAGCAGGTGTGCTGGCCAGGCCTGCTTCCTCTGTCCCCAGAGCACACAGCCCATCTCTCCCTGAATTCGGGGCACTGAGGAGGACAGCACCTGTTTTCTGTCAGCCTGACTTTAACCTTTTCTATCCAAATGTATTTCCCTTCTTTACCATGGACAACATTCTAAGCACCGCACTCTGTGCCCGTGGCAAGGAGGCCAACCAACTCTGACTGCCACACATCTATCTGGCCCTCCCTCTGTGTCCTGTGACCTTCAGCATGATGTCTCAGATAGACAGGCATGTGTGGATGACTGAGGAGCGGCAGATTAGAGCAGTGGGCTTGGGAAGGTCTTCCAGTTCTGCCTTTAGATAACAAGGCAGGAAAAGGATTTCCCACCCAAGGACCATCCAGTGTAGGTGCTCAGATGGGCATGAAGTGTGTCTCATCACAGGGCTGTATTGCCCAGCCCCAGTCTTCCCATATACCACTGGTCCCAGCCTCACAGGAGGCCAGACCAGCCCTCTTCAGATGTCTTCAGTGCAGGAGGTAGAATGGGGTCTGCAGTTCCTCTCTTCATCCCAGGAGCCCCCTCAAGCTGGGCACAGGCCTGAGCGCCCTACACCATGGGAACCTGAGTGCTGTTGTGTTTGGCTTGGTATGTATGCTTTTCCTTGTGTAAAATTATTGTTCTTTTTGACAAGTGGCTTGTTTCATTTATTATAGCTTTGAAATCCTTTTGTGAGGGGAAAAATATTCAATGATTGTACTGTAGTTAGAAGTTTTATTACCAAGACATTTATGTCACTTTCTCCCCTGTCATTTTGAGGGGCTTGACTGTCTCCCTGGTGGCTTTTAGTCTTTACTATATCCTAATAAAGCTGCATTTTATTCTGAAACTGACTGCTGACCCCGTTGCTGACACAGGCAGCCACAGGGTGGGTAGTAGCAGCCAAGTTGGTGGAGAGGGTTAGCCGTGGGTTGTCTGGGTGGAGATGTCATGCACTCCACCCCCTTTCTGCCAGGCGTGGAGGCCACACTCTAGTCCCTGCTCTTGAGAGGCAGAGGCAGACAGATCTGGTCTGCATGGTAAGGTCCCAGGTAAGCCAAGGTTACACAGTAGAAACCTGGCTCAATACACAAACACAAACACTGCTGTCTTCTATGGGCAGCAGAATCAGTGAGTGGAACACTCCCTGGTCAGAGCTCACCTGGTTGGATCAGACCCTTGTCTCAGAAGCCAATGAGATCTGAAATTGGTTCCTTGACCTCACTGTGTGACAATCTCATTAGATTAAATGGGACAACTGCTAGGTACCACAGGCGGAAACTTTTTCCACTCTCAAAGTCTAAGACTTTCAGATTAACACTCAAAAGTGGTGCAGTTAAAGCTGAGAGGTAGGATAAGTGCATTAGTGTGCATAACAGTGTAGGCTCAGTCCTCAGCACTGTCCCCCCAAAAAGGAGGGGTGCTGGAGAGGCAGCTCAGCAGTTACTGGCTGCTCTTCCAGAGGACATGGGTTCAATTCCAGCATCCATATGGTAGCTCACAATTGTCTGTGACTCCAGTTCTAGGGCTTCTGACACCCTCACACAGACATACATGCAGGCAAAACACACATGAACATAAAATATTTTTGTAAAGCATGTTTAAAGGGCGAATTGAGGGACAGGGAGAGGAGTGAGGTTAAGATGGGTGGTGTGAAAGCCACCACAGAATTAATTGTTTAAACACAAAACACTCAGAATTTCTGGGACAAGAGAAATAAGAATAAATCTTAGTTCGTTTCTAAGCCTAATGTTGAGCAGGTTTCATAATCCCTCAGTTCTCAATCCAGTTCTGCGCTGGCTTGTGAGGCACCAGCATTACATAATGGTTCTAGTTATACTGTGAAGCCTGCCTCAGACATCCCATCACTTCCATTTATCAGTTCTCCCACAGTCCAGCCAGCAGGTAAGGTGATGGGAGCAAAAGCCACTGCCACCGTCCTCTGCCAGGCTGGTGCAGAGTTGGCAGAGTGGTGGTGTGTGAAGGTGCAGCTTCCAGCACAGAATGCTGTTTGACTGACTTTGGAATCCCAATACATCCAGTCGTGAGAACTCCAGTCACACACTGCACCAGACAAAACAGTGGGAGGA
>NW_023413429.1:0-8431 GCF_903995425.1 Onychomys torridus
TAGTTCAACAGAGCAAGCCACTGTCTAACCAGTGCCCAGAAATGCAAAGAAAGAAAGGAATCAACAGCTGCTTTGCTCTAAGAGCTGCCGCTGACTAAGGCGAGGGCTGCATGTTCAGAGATTTTACAGGCAAAGTGTTTCTTATCCAGCAGATGAGGAATACAGTAAAGACAGACAGTGACAAGGTCATTTAAGGTTCTGCAATAACTGAGCTGTCTGAAGAGGTGAATTTCCTTCAGGTAAGCATCAGCTTGAGGAAAACAAAACCATTTCCAGCAGTGGAAGAGAGAGCAAGCAGTGGCAGTTGTAAGGGAATTTTAGTGAGATTGAACTTGTTTCTGAAAGTCTAGAAAAATAAATCATGACAGTGGATGATGAAACTGTGGTACTTGTGTACACCATGAAAGTTTATTTAGCTATAAAAAATGAAATTACAAAATTTGTAAGGAAATGAATAAAACTCAAAGAAATGATAATGGTAAGCCAGGCTCAGAAAGATAACTGCTGTTTGTTCTTTCTCATGTGTGGCTCCTCACTCCAAACCTGGAGTACTTGTGGAGTCAAGGTACCTAGAAGAGGATCACTGGGTGGGAATCCCTCAGGGCAAGGGGCACAGCATGACATAGAGGATGTCAATGCACAGGTGTACCTTTGGGGAACAGAACATTTATTGGGGATAAGGGTGTGGGATGGGAGAGACAAGAGGGAAGGATAGGAAGGTTAATCCACACTAAGGACCCATGAAAAAGCCACGTGGAGCTTACTGCTTTCTAAGCCTATTAAGAATCATAAGTTATGAGGAGAGTCAGAGGAAGATGTACTGCACGTCTAGATAATGCTGCTCCTGAAGGCCAAGGGTCACTAAACAAATGTCCCAGTTCTAGTTATGAGATAGCGCCTTATGAGTTGCTGGCCAGAGAGGCCCTACACCCCCCAAAGCAATACAGAATCTTGATGCTCTTCTTGACTGCACACAATAACTAGTTGATAACATTCTATTGTGGAAGACACCACACACCGTGGTGGAAGGGTGTAGAGAAATCAAGCTGGTGCTCTGCTACCACCCCCTGCTGACCAGCTTTCACAATGCCACAAGGTGCTGTGCAGATTGCTGCAGGAGAGGAGATGCCAACGGTCTCATCCAGCTGAGAACCCTAGGATGTCGAACACCAACCTGCCACGCGGGATGTGCCCATTGGTGCAAGAGTGGTACAACTTTTATGGGGTAGAAATTGGGACTACCGAGTAAGCAAAGTTGTAAAAAAGGAAAATTTCACAAAAGTCCTACATATGATTTCTTTAATATCATCCTGGATGACCTAGTCTACACAGGCAGCAAAGGAAACTAAGCTATAAAAACTGTGAGTGAAGAAGGAGTAATTGTTTCTATCAGCTGAGAGACTCATACTTAGACCAGCCCTGGTAAGTAAACAGACAGGAAGAGAAGCCACAGATAATAGAAACAGCGAAATCCTGGCTTCTTCCTCACACTCCTGACCCGTGAACGCAGGCCCTAAAGGCCACAGGCAGGGCTCTCCCTCTAATACTAGGGCACCTCTGCAATGGACCAGCCTGAACATTCACAGACAAGACCAAGATGAGTTCACCCTGCATTTGTATCTGCCTCTCTGTCTTGGTTTTCAAGTGGGATCCACCCAAATTTAGGAATAAAGACCCCTCAAAAGATCCTCAAAAACCCCAGCCCCTCAGGGAGAGGCAGGGCCTTCCAAATCCCCCCACTGCAAGGGTCCTCCCACTCCATTGCCTGCTGTACGTGTTCCTCAACTCTAATAAAGACGGCTTTCCCTCTGGCTGATTCAGTCCTGCTGTGCTTCAAGTTTTTTCCTGCCTTTTAATTCTTTAACTGTCGAGAGAAAATGATCCCTATACAGCAGTAGCAAGATCACTTTATAACTGGTACACAAAAACCTATTGGAATCCAAGATAAGTCTTTTTTTACTAATGAATTCAGCAAGATGAACATGATAAAAAAGTGATAGGGTACAAAGAAAAAATCTTAATCGCATTGAAAATGAAGGAAACAAATTATAACTTCTATAAACACCATTCATTAATGAAAACTATGATTTTGGGAAATAAGTCAAATAAGAAACTCAGTAAGCCTATGAAGAAACATTGCAAAACCATTATGAATTACATAAAGAGAACATAAAATAATGGGCAGATACATGTGCACTAGACAGAAACATTTGTCATGAAATGATTTATACTCTTTCCAAATCAATATATATGTTATTAATATTTCAATCACATTTCCAAGACTGAGTGTAGAACTAAAACCTGATAGTTAAATATAAATAAAACATCCAGATACAGTTGTTGAAAAACTGAAGCCAAGAATTAATTCAAGGAAGTAATTTAACCTAAATAAAAATGACATGTAATCCTTATGAAACCAGAAGGTAAAAGACAGGAGGGAGAGGCAATTGGTAAAATGATCAAGCAGAAGGACCTTGGTTCCATTTGCAGAATCCACACAAAAAGTAGGTACATGTGGCCTACTGTAGCCCCAGATGGGAAAGCAGAGACACACAGCTGTCAATTGATCACTGGCCAGGCAGAGACTGACTTAAAACACATGTTTGGCATCCAAGAATGAAATCTAAGATTGTCTTCTGTCTAGCACATACATGTGTACACAATCACACACCACACACATACACACATACAAACACACAGGTGCACACACACACACACACACACACACACACACACATAGGATGAACATGTATTACACAGAGACACACGAAGTAGTAGGAAGTGAAATAACTGTCTGTACTGGAAATTTTAGTGTCATCAGCCAACAGAGATAGGTAAAGGGATGAAGAGATTGCCCAGCAGAACAATACTCACGTGTGTGTATACAATGAAGGAGGGAACTAGAAAAAAAATCATCCTGAATAAGCAACACAGATCCAGAGAAATAAACACATGTACTCACTTATAAACGAATGTTAGCTGCTAAGTTAAAGATAATCACACTACAAGCCACAGACTCAGAGAGGCTAAATACAAGGAGGGCTCTAGGAGGATGCATGGATCTCCCTTGGAAGATTTTTACAGGTGGACTGGGGACCAGTGGGGATGGGAACAGGAGGGAGCTTGTGGGGAGCAAGGGATGGAGTGAGAGAGTACAGAAAGAGATAACTGGAATGGGGGGGCATTAGAGAGCAATGTGGAAAACCTAGTGCAGTGGAAACTTCCTGGAACCTGTGGGGGTGATCCTACTGAGGACTCCTAGTAATGGCATATATGGAGCTGGAACTAGCCATCTTCTATAAGGAGGCAAGGCTTCCAGTTGTGGGACAGGGGACACCTACTCAGACACAAAACCTTCAATCCACAACTTGTCCTGCCTGCAAGACGGGCTGAGGCAATGGTGGCTCAGAGATCATGAGAATGGCCGACAAATGACTGGTCTGACTTGAGGGCAAAGCTACTAGAGGTAGTCCATGGCCACACACGTCTGAATGGCCAGTAACTGGAAGCTGGATAGAGACCCAGGGTAGAACCAAACATGACTGACCACCCCAACCAATAAATAAATAAAATTATTCCTAAAGATATTCTGCTGTACTCACAAGATGTTGCCTAGCCCACTTGTCTTCAGAGAGGCTTCCTCTGGCAGCTGATGGGAGCAGATGCAGAGATCCACACCTGAACATTAGGCAGAGCTCAGGGAACCCACAAAAGAGGGGAGGAAGGATGGTAGGAGGCAGAGGGGTCAAGGACATCAGGGGAACATGGCCAACAGAATCACCTAAGCAGGTCTCATTGGGGCTCACAGAGACTGAAGGAGAAACCACAGAGCCTGTGATTTCTGTGGTCTGAGCTAGGTCCACTGCGTGCATGCTGTGGTTGTTTAGCTTGGGGTTTTTGTGGGACTCCTAACAGTGGGAGTGGGCATGTCTCTAACTTGCCTGCTCTTGGGACACTTTCCTTTCTACTGGGTTTTCTCAACAAGCCTTGATAGGAAGGTTAGTGCCTGGTCTTATTGCATCTTTTTATGTCATGTACAGTTGATATCCCTGGGAGGCCTGCTCTTTTCTGAAGGGACATGAATCTAGATGAGGGAGGGACACTGGCAGGAGTGGAGGGAGGAGGAGGACATGGTCATGATCTATTGTGGTGTGAGAACAACAAAAAGAAGAAAAAATATCCTTGATAGAAATTATACAACAGATTTATTGTGAAAGGATAGAATCTTTACTCTCCACCAAATGATGTTTATTGTAATTTGTTAGCTGTAAAGAGAACATTAAGTAGAACGACATGGCTATTTTATTGTTTGTTTTAATTTTTAGCTGGTTCTTTGAGAGTTTTGTACAGTGTTTTCTGATGGTATACACTCCTTCCTCTAAATCACACCAGAACTACTTTCATTCCTTACAACTTAGTGTTTTTTCTCTCTTTTCACACCATTAACTCCAGTTAGTGGCTGCCCATATATTCTCAGACATGTGGCGCTTCCACTGGAGTGTAGTGCGACTTACCTGCATCTATACTCTAAAGAAAACTGACTCTCTGCCAGTAGCTAGATGTTAGCAATAGCGCGCCTCAGTTAAGGGTGGGATTTCATGTCCACCTCTGCTCTCCATGCTAAGGTTTGGTTTGGCTTGGTCTTACATGCTAACACAATTATAAGTTCATATGTGGGCTGCCATGCTGTGTCTAGAGGACTGTCTCCTTGTGTTCATTCACTACCTCTGACTCTTACAGTCATTCCTTCCTCTCTGACACAATAATCTATGCTCCTTGGTTGGAGAGGATGTTATTTAGATGTCTAATTTGGGCTTTCACCATTCCCTACAGTTGAGGCTGGTGCTGACTGATCCATCATCCTACTGAATAAGTTTCATAGAGCAGAAAGGTGTCTATGCACACAACTCAAAGGGCCAGGGTCATCAATCTCACCCAGCGGGTGAACTCTATAAACTGTGAGACCCACTGGTCTGGCAAGACATCGCTAAACTGGGTGCAAATTATAGCACATATGTCATGGGAAGTAATCAAACCCACTCTCTGACTGGGATTTAAGCCCTACCATGCAAGATTGAAACCCACATTTGCATCATTATAGGCCAGTAACCTGGTGGCTAGGCATGTCATTAGGCTCTAGAGGAGAACTCATCATAAGTATGCTGCTAAAGGTAACATAATATTAAACCAACTGCTATTGATGTATTTATACTTACAGATCAAAAATATCTTCAGCCCTTGTCAGAGAAGCTTCTACTTGTAGTAGAGGTATTAGCATAGGACACCCACCACTTGCTGAAGTGCAAAGACAAAGAGACTCAGAAATACTATTTTATTTTTAAAAGAGTCCATTTAGGGAAGAAACTAACTATTAAATACAAAGTTATATGAGGAGAAATAACCCCCTGTTACACTAGAAATGAATTTCTTAAGGATGGCTTGGAGTAACAGAAACTACAAAAAAAAAAAATGACGAGAAGTGTGGTTAAGCCCAAAGGTTCTGTACAGTAAAAGTCTCCATGAAATATAAAGAAACCCAGAAACACTAACAGTAATGGAGTGCAAGATTTAAGGAAGACATAGCATGGCCAATGGTAACTGAGCAAGAGATATAAATAGTCAAATGAACAGAAGTAGAGAAGAAGAACAACTCATACCTTAGCAAGGGGCTAGAAATGAGAATATTCCAGTCACATTAATGTCTTCACAAACCCACCAATACCCACAATGTAAAAGACTCACCAACTCATTCAGGGGGTATAGGTTTTTTATCCTATAGAGACAACCCGAAACTTGACTGAAGGAAAGAGAGAGAGAATTTTCTAGTGAGGTCCAGATACCCAGGCCTTCTCTGTGCCATGTTCAGAATGCCTTCTTTACTCTATAGCCCATGATGGACCTTCGTACCTGACTGTCCTGGGTTTGTACACGGGTCTGTCTGTCTGGACAAAGACAAACACTTTCTTGGTTCTTCACCAGCACCATACTCTTTTTGTTTGAATTCATGTGTCTCTGCTTTGATGTGGACAGAGAGAGACACCTTCTCATTCGAAGCTGAGATTCTGGGTAGCTGAGAAGGAGAGGGAACATAAGAACCCTTCACCATGACCCTTTGGGAGTTCTTAGATTTTTCTTTTTACCTCCTGTACTTCCACACTATAGGAAGGAGTTCTGGGTTAATCAGTTTCTGTTTAAGTATTATGTGAGGAGGGCATGTCAGAAACAAAGTATGCAAAGTAAAACACAACATTTCATATGAGTCAGTGGAAGCAACAAAGACACTGTCATTTTTATGGAGTAAATATAATCTTGATAGAAAATTAGATATAACTCTGGAACTTAGGTGTACAGTGGAAACTAACATATCAATGATAGTAGGAACTGCATCTTGAGGATTGGTACAGAAGAAGAAACCCAGCACTTATTCAGGATATCAATTACACATAGGAGATGTGTTCTATTAGCTTGGAGTCCTAATTGGAAGTTTATAACTTAACAGCAGCAAGTATTACAAAGTGGCAAAATCCTTCTCTTTCCTCTGGGTACTAGGTTCTTGGAGGAACTTCAATGGGAAAGTAGCAGCATGCACAAGGCATTGGCTCTTCCTGTTTTGGGGTGGGATAATCTATGCTATTTGTTTATTGGGTAAATGTTCTAAGTGTCTATTGTTTTGAAGTAGTAGCTGTGTTTCTAGATTAATCTCTTTTAGAAATATGTAAGTATATATGCATATACACACATGTGTACATAAATATAGAAAACAGATGGGGAGGTATCTAGTACTCACAGTGAAGGAGTCACAGTGGAAATAGTCCTTGTCAACCACAAACTCATTGGACAGACTTCTGGTTCCCCAGCTAGACTGCAAGGAGGCCCTGACAGTCACTGTCTCATTCAGATCATACAGATGGAAGCAGATTTTCTCAGGGGACTCAGTGTAGAGCAGGGAAGGGACCAGCACCATATACTTTCTGGAAAGGAAAGAGTTCAGGCCAGCTGAGGACAGATATCATTGTCCATGGCTGTCGGTTTTCACAATATCACCACCATCCAAGATTCTCCAGCCTGAGGTGGCAGGTGACAGATAGCATGATACTGCAGAGTGGTCAATTATCAGTGTTTGTAATGGTAATAACTCAGCTTCAGGAGTGCTCCATCAAGGCAGCTTCAAATGGCATGACTACTCTCACTTAAGCTGCTGCATTCAAGTGCTAGAATGTTTTAAATTTTTTAGATAAAAATCTGGGAGGATAATTATTCTTTTCATAAAAATTCATCATGGTTGTTCTAGATTATGTTTAATTCTGAAAAATAACAGTACCCTGTTTTTATTTTGGGAACCCTTTAAATTTAAAATGTGACTGTGCAATTCAGAGTAGCATGATTCACATATGCTATACTTGAAAAATACTGTAGGAATTGTTCTCTACTTTTTTCTGGCATTAGAGTTTTTTTGTACCCAAACTAGCCCAAAATCTAGACTGTCACCACTACAACATAATGAAAAAAATCAAAAGTTTGCTTTTATTTTTACTACTTTAAATAGATTTTTCTATAAAAAATGACAAGAAAGTCACTCAACAGTATAATCCTGATAATGTGGTTATTCTGGCACCAAATAACAAGTTCTACTATGGCAGTTTAACCCATAGGTCTCTTGATTCCTAAAAGGAATGTTGTTTTCAAACCACAAACATCCAGAGTTGGCAGTGCTGCCTGTAACCCATAACCCATCCCAAGGTAAAACTATAGGCTACATGTTACCAACCCAAAATGCCAACAGATGTAAATACTTTATCTTTAAAGAGATTAAATGGTTTCAACCACAGAAAAAAATTTCTCCCCACCACTGGGATTTTTAGATATTAGTGGTACAGTCCATAAGAGGAATGCTATTCTAAAGATCACATCACAGCTCTGGTTTAGTAACTGCTTTAGAATTGGAAAAGATGATATCATAGAATCATGTAATACTAAAGTTGGAGAACATACATACAATTATTTGTTCATTGAAAAGCAAAATGATACAGGGAGGGGTTTGGGAGAAGGGACTGTGAAAGGAAATGTATGGTTTTGAGTGTAGGAGGAACAATCCACAGAGGGTCTTCGTACTCACGGTTGTCCAGGTGATAAGGAAGCAGAGGTCAGGAAGGCAAGAAGAACTGAAATCAGACATTGCAGAGCCTGCCTGTCCTTCCACATGGTGTAGGAAGAAAGGACAAGGGGACAGGGCCCACGGTGTCCTCTTCTTTAATACAGTTTCCAGAGATGCCCCCAATCCACAGAGCTTTATTTAGGAGTGTACTGTGTAAACAGGAAGCTCCCCTAGGTGTCCAAACAGAAAGTGGAATTTTGCAAGAGTTTTCTGTTAGTGTCACTGTAGTACAACTCAGCACAACTCAAATAAGTTGCAACAGTCTCAGGAACGGTG